>NC_044195.1:3687882-3762882 GCF_900880675.1 Sparus aurata | reverse complement strand
AAATTAAATGCAACATTTCCATTAATTGTAAAATTTGATAGCGATACTGGCATGTCCATCATCGTGGCATTTGATGGACGGAGATTTAAAGTTTGTGGCTCGCTACGACCACTGCTTGGGACATTGGGAGACGACAAAATGTTGCTCCATTCTCGTCTGTCCTGTACTGACGGAGCCCAGTTAGCCTGCAGGCTGCTCTCACAAACGATGCCCCGTCACCGACATGATCTGGCGAGTTTCCAGCCCAGCGCCAGAGAGACGACCGACAGCTGTGCTCCGGAGGCTGTGGTTGGTGTAAACCCGCAACACACCCACCTGAAAGACACAATAATAAACACACTTAGGCTACATTAATGAGGACAGAAGAGGGGTTATGCGGCTACATTATTATTAAAATGTAGCTAGTGTACAGACCTCTTCGCTGACTTTTTTCAGCATGTTCCCCAGGTAGTTGACACCCATCGGCTCCCTGGAGTACCACACATCAGATGCCACAGTGATGGAGCGCTTCGGGTGGAGATAAAACGATTTTGCATCTGGGGGACACTTGGAGATGTACTTTTTAAAACTGTTTACTGGACACAGAGGATCCCCGGGCCTGGCGAACATGAACCCTCGTAGGTTTTCCTTGTGTGGGTCGTTCGGATCTTTATGGTTTTTTGTCTGAGGATTATGCGCTAAGCTGACGTATTCAACGCCATGTTCGTCTCTTTGGATGACGAAAGATGTCATGGTCAGCTCACGGCTCCCCTCCCTGCCACGCCGAGCGAAACACAGCTGGATGTCAAACCACACCTTTCTGACGAGGCCGAGGGGCGTGTCGGGAGACGGCGCAGATGAACATCTGATTCTCTGAAGATCCGACTCAGTGATGCGAGGATGGTGGAAGCTGGTGTCCTTCCCACTCTTTCTGTAACGTTTCTGTATCGCCTTAAAAACCGCATTACTGGTCTTGAACACAGTGTCACTGATGATGTTGACGTCACTTAAATGGCGGTTGATACCGGCTCTCAGACTCCTCAAACTGGCAACACTGTAGTCTCCTCCTTCCTTGGTCGACTGGACAGACGCATAAAACAAATCGCAAAACGTCATTGAGAGTAGCGGCAGTGTAGCTTTCAAAGTTGATGTCCATGTTTTTGTCAGCCAGGAAGTCTCTTAATGTTTTAACTGCCCATTTCGTGGTTTTCTTTGTGCTTATCTTGTCCTTGTCATCCTCTAATTCGTTCAATTCCTCCGGTGTCACCTCCTTGTGTCGCTTCTCCTTTTTCTTTTCATATTCACTTCTCTCTTTTTCTTCTGCTGCATCCCAGTCTTCAAAGTTGTCAAACTCACCAAATAAATTAAAAGAAATGATAAAATCACTCATGTTTTTTCTGTCTTGCTGTTGATGTCTTGCTGTTGATGAATAAACTGTGAAATAACGTTGAGTCTCCGTTGCCACGGTTACCATCTAGCGCTTGAGCCAGCGCAATAATTTAGAACTGTCATCAGGCGATTTGACGGAACGTCTTTCCTAGGTGTAAACTAACACTTTTTAACCTTTTAACCCTTCAGCCAATCAGAATCGAGTATTCACCCAGACCATGGTATAAATGATTATAAACTGTCCGCGGGTTTAGATTAACGGGGGAACACCTGGGAAACTCCAACGTCATCATCATGACGTGTACCGTCACGCCTCTTTAGGAGTCGCAGCGCCGGCTTTCTGTGTGAATTACACACGTGAAGGTGGAGAGGCTTCGCTCTGTGTGAATCACCATCGGCGGAGAATTGGCGAACCACCGCTCCGGAGATAATACGGAGACGCTGTGTAAAAAGGGCTACAGACTCACACAAAGACAAACTCTCACAGACTCTCACAGACTCACACAAAGACAGACTCACACAGACTCACTCACACAAGCCCTTTTTACACAGTGTCTCCACATTATCTCCGGAGCGGTGGTTCACCAATTCTCCGCCGATGGTGATTCACACAGAGCGAAGCCTCTCCGCCTTCATGTGTGCAATTCACACATAAAGCCGGTGCTGCGGCTCCTAAAGAGGCGTGACGGTACACGTCATGTTGATGACGTCGGTGTTTCCCCAGGTGTTCCCCTTGTCTATCTAAACCCGCGGACAGTTTATAATCATATAGATGCTGTTATAATCTGTAGTGATTGAGATCCTGACCCACCAAACATCCTGGAAAGTGACAAGTTTTTCGCGCTAAATTACATAATTATACATAATCACCATCAGTAAACAGGACGCTGTCCGACTCTGTCTCGTGCGGGGACGGAGGCTGTTTTCTGGGGGAAAGTTCCCTGAAGTCTCGGTCAGGAGGGCTGACAGTCACTGTGATTTATTTTCATCACAAACACTAGGTGAGTTAAAGTCTTTTGCCGGTGACAGACGCCGTTTTTTGAGCAGAAATATGAGGACGAGTTGGTAGGACAGTCAGTAGGACAGACAGGAGGACAGACGCTGCTCCACATACAGCTGTGGTATTTGTTTTCCTCATATAAGTCGCCAAAAACAGTTACAGTTACTACATTACTGTTGTTCGGTCCTGTAACGTTGCTTTGTGGGACATTTCTCTGTATTTAGTTGAGTGAAGGACCTGTGCAGTTATCAGACTGTCAGACCGACACTCCCTCGCTCCGCACCTCCGGATTATCCGTTCACACTGGGACGGCTCACCAATAATGCGGCCCTGATACTACCTCCAGAGGCGGATCAGCGCCGGAGCGAAATTTCCCCCCTCTCCGCATCTGAAACTTTCACACAGAGGAGGGTGCGGAGAATTGGCGCAGGATCCCTGCATGCACACGGCAGTGTGAAAGAGGCTACAGACTCACACAAAGACAAACTCTCACAGACTCACGCACGGACTCACACACGGACTCTCACAGACTCACACAAAGACAAACTCTCACAGACTCACACACAGACTCACACACGGACTCTCACAGACTCACACAAAGACAAACTCTCACAGACTCACACAAAGAAAGACTCACACACGGACTCACACACGGACTCACAGACTCACACACGGACCCTCACAGACTTACACAGACTCTCACAAAGAAAGACTCACACAAAGAAAGACTCACACAAAGACAAACTCTCACAGACTCACACAGACTAGGGCTGCCACGATTAGTCGACTAGTCTCGATTATGTCGACTATTAAAATCGTTGACGACTAATTTAATAGTCGACGCGTCGTTTTTTTTTTTTTTTAAACTTTGTTTTCCTCTCAAACTGCTGCGGCACCTTCCACAGTAATGGCTGCAGCCTTCCCGCAGGCTAGGGCTGCACGAAAAGGCGTTAAAAAAAATCGCGATCTCGATTCACAAATACACGTGATCTCATTTCTACACACAGCGATTCTGAAGCATTTTATATCTCGAGCTGAATCACAAACAAATGTTCCTATTTTCCTCCCGGAGTTTTCGAAGCGCCCCCAAACGCAGCACTGCCGCTGCCTCCTCCCTCAACCTGTGGTGAAGCATCTTTACAACACGTGATTCAGCGGAAGAAGCCCGCCTGCAGTTGAGTGTCTGGAAGGAGTGAGTGAGAGGCCGTTTTTAGACAAGGCAGCAAGCCGCCAATCTACGTGTCCTTTGGGCGGCTAGGTCAGCGGTTTTAGACAGAGGGCGGCAAATTGATGGTCTGTTTTGGTCCGCCGATTTGCCGCCTCGGAGGGTCCACTTATTTCCGCCTCACCTGCTAGATGAGCAAGTGAACAGCCGCTGTATGGTTGTGTTAGCTTGTTGTTGTAGCGCAAGCTAGAAACGGTCGCTACTTTCAAATTAAAAGCCCCCCGCTAAGAACCCAGTTCTAAACTCCAATGGAGTGCAATGTAAAGCTCTTATTTTGAAGGCAGAGGCATCGTAGTATAATTTGCATTATATGTGCATACATTTTAAAAATGTACAAAGTTACATGTAACTATTTACATTCAAATGCAGGCAATGCTCATTCAGCAGTCTCCTAATTGTTTTGACTCATTAAACAAAAAAACGACTCCACTACACACTAAACACTACATAACACACTAACTATACACTCAAAACACGCTAAATGTCACAAGCCTCGCAACTCTCAGTATCGCTGTCTACACACCGACCGTCGTTGCCTGTCAATCATCTGCTTACATCCCTCCCACAACTTCCTGTTCCTCAACAACCAAACTTGCTGCTTGGACACTTTCGTGCGAAAGCCCGTTTTTACCGTTTCTTCCTGCACCAGACACAAAGCAAACGTGACGGCAATGTTCGCGAAAAAGCGTGGCGGACATTATTTACCCTAAGTCCGGTTTTGGACGTGCCGGTGAGTCCGGTCCATCGCCTCGATCGGGAGGTGGGCTGTGTAGCTAGCGGATAGCGGCTAGCAGCTAGCTACACACGAACATCCACAGATCTGATTCCACTTTGTTGTCCGCATGTCTCCGGATCTCCTCAGACCCGAACAGACTCGATCCGGACTCTTTTAGTCTCATGAATCCACAACAGTTAGTTTAGATGCACAGAACAGAACGGGACCGAACCGCCGGCAAGATCCCGGTCCAGCTCGCGCCGCTGCAGGTATAAGTCTGCTTGTTTCTTAAGGTGGGGGGTCGTAGTGGGCTCTGCAGTGATTGGCTCTGGTGCGCGCGTGGCTACGGTATGCAGTGATTGGCTCTGGTGTGCACGTGATTGTGGTGGCTCCGGTGGACAATGCTCGTGGAATTTGTAAAGCATTTATGAAAAAATTTATTAACGGTATCATTGCAGTCCAAACAAATGCGAAATAGCACACCCTTGAACCACGCAGCAGCCATGTTGAAACTCTCAGGTCAGTCTGATCCTGATCCGCAGAAATATTTGAGGAACACACACACACACACACACACACACACACACACACACAGACAGACAGAGGTTAGTCGCTTTTATAGAGAGATAAACATTTTGTGAAAAAAATCGTGCCAGAGAATCGTGATCTCAATTCTAAGCAAAAAAATCGTGATTCACATTTTTTCCAGAATCGTGCAGCCCTACCGCAGGCTGCAGGTCCAACTCCGCCCACAATACCATTTTAGGATCAGTGTGCCGGCCGTCTCTGAGCAACACAGAGTCCAACTTCCTCGCTGACTTTTCTCCAAGCTCTCTCCTGCTTCATCCAACTCTCTGTGTATCTGTTCCTGTTTCTGTCCTGGAGCTCCCGAGCTCCGGTCTCTGTATGCGTATGGAGTGTGGTATTATAGTACGGAGCTAACGAGTTTCGGGGCCCGAGCACGGAGCATTAGCCCCAGTTAGCACAGCAATAGAACAGCTAGCTTTTCTCGCTTGTTGTGTCGCTCCGAGCCGGGCTGCAGCGCCAGCAGCAGTGCTCCGAGTCCGCTCCCTGAGCTGTGTACCGCCGCTGTACACGTATACAGAGACCGGACAATAAAGGAGAGTGCTTGGAGAAAAGTCAGAGAGGAAGTTGGACTACCTGCGAAGTGATGAAAATATGTCTGTTACTTGATTATAGCGGTCTGTTGTACTTTACTATGAACCACAGTAGCACAATCACAGCTGAGTTTTGTTGAGTTTACTCGCTTCGACTCAAAGGAGTCATTGTAGGAATAGTGATATTATTCACATGAACTGAGTTTATAGGGGAGACAGTGAGTGTAATAATTACATTCATGTGTCCTTCATTTCCATAACTCTGCCTCATATAGAATCATACAGAATGTGGTATTAACATATATTGCATCTTTTAATATAGCCTACATTGGCTTTAGGTTACGAACAAGATTTGTAAGCCATATTCACAGTATAAACTACTACGTATGTTTGATGCCAGAGACAAATGAAGGAAAGAAAAGCCTAAAAAACCTTAAGTATTTGTTTTTGTGTTGTTTAGGCCAGTGCCTTATCCTTATTTTACTCAGCTGTTTGCACTTTATGCTACACAGTTAAAGAATTGTTTGTTGCTACAAGCTGCATATTTCATTAAAGGTTTAATGAACTATCATCTTAATTAGGGCCCGAGCAGGTAGACCTGCGACCTGCTCGGGCCCTATTGTAATTGGAAGGAAAGAAATTTTCTTCTCCAAGTTTGACTGCAGTTTTGGATGCCTGAACATACCCAAAAACTCACCAAATTTGGAATATACGTCACATCCAGCGAAAATTATGATCCTGCATTGTCACTGGGCATGGTCGTGACCTGCGGGCTCTGTAGCGCCCCCTAATGTTCTTCCCTGCCTTCCACATGTGCGTAGACAAACGAAATTCGGTACGCAGATTCCTCATGACCAGACGCACAAAAAAGTCTGGGGGGCCCATACTGTCACTCCAACAGGAAGTCAGCCATTTTGATGTGTGGCGGCATTTTTCCCAAATTCATGCCTACTTTGAAAATTATCTTGTCATAGAGCTTTAACACCACAGTCTTCAAAATAACTCAGTTATCTTCTTCATGCCTTGAAGAACAAAAGTTATGGAAATCATTCTGCTGCGTCAAACTCGAGTGGGCGGGGCGGTGGAAACAATTTTTTTCCCTCGCCGTCAAGCATCAAGACTTTATAACTTCAACATACAATTTCCTATCCACACCAAACTGCTCATAAGTGTAGAGACTGTCTCCATGAATACATCTCTGCATCAATACTAAGTCGGCCATTTTGATTTTGACCGCCATTTTGAAATATTGTCAATCTTCGTACTTAAATTATCTTCTCCTACAGATGTAACACCACCGACTTCACAGTCACTCAGTATCATCCTCTGACCTTGAAGATGAAAAGTTATGGAAATCTTTATCCTACGTCATACCTGCTGGCCGCAGTGGAGCGGTCAATTCAAATCCTTCACCGTAAAGCATCATGTCCTCATAATTACTTCATACAATTTCCTATCTTGGCCAAATCTCTCAGGAATGTAGAGGGAGTCGCCCTGATGAGATCTGTGTTGTCATGGGGCGTGGCCGTGACCTGCGGGCTCTGTAGCGCCCCCTATTGTGATGCCCCGCCTCCTACATGCACGTAGAAGGACGAAAATTGGTACGCACATTCATCATGACCAGACGCACAAAAAACCCATTTGGATTCATACTCTCAGTCCATCAGGAAGTCAGCCATTTTGATGTGTGGCGGCGTTTTTGACAAATTCATGCCTACTTTGAAAAATATCTTATCCTAGAGCTTAAACACCACAGTCTTCTCATTCACTCAGTGTCTTCTTCATGCCTTGAAGAACAAAAGTTATGGAAATCATTCAGCTGTGTCAAACCTGGTGGGCGTGACGGCGGACGCCATTTTTCCCCTTTGCTGTCAAGCATCAAATCCTTATAACTTCCACATACAATGCCCCATCTCCACAAAATTCCTCAAATGTAGACAGTCTCGCCCTGAATACATCTACACATCCCTTTAAAGTCGGCCATTTTGAATTTAGCGGCCTTTATGAAATATTGTCCGACATCATACTTTGACTTCTTCCCCTTACAGATTGGACACCACAGACTTCACAGTCAGTCAGTATACTCTTCGGACCATGCCAAAGACAATCTAGGAAAATCTTTAGGGATGTCCCGATCCGATTTGTAGGATCGGGATCGGAGCCGATCTGGGCATTTTTCCGCTGATCGGAATCGGCAATTTTGAACGTGGACCCAAGCCCGATTATTTTATTTTTTATTTTTTTAAACGTCAGAGCACAATTTGTGGCAGAACGCAGACGCGCGCACGGCGTTACTCTGGCAAACCTGTGAATAAAGTGTCTGCAGTGTGGAAATAACTTTAATTAAAACTGCAAGCAGTGATGAATGGGCCCTCGCAGTCCACGCGCGCGTCGGGGCGTGCTGCCGTCCAAACGCGCTCCGCCTTAAGCCACATTGCTTGATCGTTGTTCACGGAGGCGGCAACCGCCTGCGTTTGGGACAGTGCATGTGGGGGGTGAATATCAGCCTCTTCTCCCAACGTGTGTTTGTAACGCGCTAGGTTGCCCCTGCCAGTATCAAGCGCTTTCAGGTGAAGTCAGAACAACTTCCTGCAATCCACAGAAACCCAAATGGACTGCAGGTGAATGACTTCTAAAACATTTAGTAATCGGGTACATTTTGACAATCGATTCTGCACTATTACGTTGTGTGAAGTGTTACGGCCTTCTCTTTGCCTTTGTCTGGAATTCAGGCATGGACACCTGTGTTTTTGCAGGGAATAGATTTGAAGTGGGACAGAGAGGGGGGGGTTGTGGCTTGCAGTAAACTTCCTCCGCCCTAAATTCGAACCCGGGCCCACTGCGTATGTGGCATGCACTCCAACCACTAGACTACCGGCACAGCTAAGACACTGCCTTCTGTTGTCACCGTGAAGGCAGGAAGGCAGCGCATCATAGGGGAGGATGGAAGTGGAATGCCACAGATTTAGATAGGTAGTGGAGTGCAGCCAAGTGTGATTCTTCCTTTTGGAAAAGGACAGCAGTCAAGTGACCAGGTTTGACCAGCGTCCTGCAGTAGCTGTGTTTAACCACAGAACTCACTCAGTTGTTTCATATCGCAGGGGAAGCCACTTCGTTCATCGCGGAAAAGTTGGGCAGAATCACAACTACACACATCTTGTTGTGTGCCACATTGACAGGGCAGACACAACACGCAAATGGCATTCTTAGCAAATTGGCTTATTTGAAAATTGTGTGCTGTGGCTCACTACCACTCACTTATCCATTATGTGGCTCTACCCATTACCCTTCAAATATGCCCTGTTGTAACGTGCAATGTAGACAAAACTACCTGCAAATGCCATGTACATCTGACTATGTTTGTCATTACTGCACATAAATGAGTGTAGAATAATGCTTCACCTGCCTTCTTTCAACAATGTATTTATGGCTGTCTATCAGTGTCAAGCTTTTGATCTAAGTTCTGCTTTGTTTGCTAGTTTTTATGAATGAATATGATGAATATGCAGCTGACTTACTGGAATTGAATGGAATTACTCAGAGGTTATTCAGACAGGATACATGTGCCTTGAAAGACAACAATGCCATCTAGTGGCGACTTGCATCACGTTCACCATAAATTCATGTGCTTCTAAGCAAAATTGACCACTTCCTGTTGGAGTGAGAGTGTGAGAGTAAATGAGTAATTTGCGCGTCTTGTCATAACACACATGCGTGCCAAATTTCATAAATGTATATGCATGTAGGGCGCCAACATTGATTGAGATAATACTTACCTCATGTTTCCAGTGGGTTTCCAGTGGGTGGCGCTATTGATATGACACAGTATTGATGCACAGATCTATTCAGGGCGACTCCCTCTAGATTCCCTCTAAATTTGGCCGAGATAGAACATTGTATGAGGAAGTTATGAGGACACGATGCTTTACGGCGAAGGATTTGAATTGACCGCTCCACTGTGGCCAGCAGGTATGACGTAGGATAAAGATTTCCATAACTTTTCATCTTCAAGGTCAGAGGATGCTACTGAGTGACTTTGAAGTCGGTGGTGTTACATCTGTAGGAGGAGATAATTTAAGTACGAAGATTGGCAATATTTCAAAATGGCGGCCAAAAGCAAAATGGCCGACTTAGTATTGATGCTGAGTTTGTTTGGGGAGACAGCCTCTACAGTTACGAGCAGTTTGGTGTGGATAGGAGATTGTATGTTGAAGTTATAAAGCCTCGATGCTTGACGGCGTGAGGACACAATAGTTTCCACCGCCCCGCCCACTAAAGTTTGGCGCAGCTGAATGATTTCCATAACTTTTGTTCTTCAAGGCATGAAGAAAATTACTGAGTTAATGTGAAGACTGTGGTGTTTAAGCTCTAGGACAAGATAATTTTCAAAGTAGGCATGAATTTGTCAAAAATGCCGCCACGCATCAAAATAACTGACTTCCTGTTGGACTAAGAGTAAGCATCCAAATGGGTTTTTTGTGCGTCTGGTCATGAGGAATATGCGTACCAATTTTCGTCCTTCTATGTACAAGTAGGAGGCGGGGTATCACAATAGGGGGCGCTACAGAGCCCGCAGGTCACGGCCACGCCCCATGACTACACAGATCTCATCAGGGCGACTCCCTCTGCATTCCTGAGAGATTTGGCCGAGATAGGACATTGTATGAAGAAGTTATGAGGACACGATGCTTTACGGCGAAGGATTTGAATTGACCGCTCCACTGTGGCCAGCAGGTATGACGTAGGATAAAGATTTCCATAACTTTTCATCTTCAAGGTCAGAGGATGCTACTGAGTCACTTTGAAGTCGGTGGTGTTACATCTGTAGGAGGAGATAATTTAAGTACGAAGATTGGCAATATTTCAACATGGCGGCCAGAAGCAAAATGGCAGACTAAGTATTGATGCTGAGATTTGTTCGGGGAGACAGCCTCTACAGTTACGAGCAGTTTGGTTTGGATAGGAAATTGTATGTTGAAGTTATAAAGCCTCGATGCTTGACGGCGTGAGGAAAAAATGGTTTCCACCGCACCACCCACTAAAGTGTGGCGCAGGTGAATGATTTCCATAACTTTTATTCTTCAAGGCGTGAAGAAAATTACTGAGTTAATTTGAAGACTGTGGTGTTTAAGCTCTAGGACAAGATAATTTTCAAAGTAGGCATGAATTGGACAAAAACGCCGCCACACATCTAAATGGCTGCCTTCCTGTTGGACTGACACTAGGGGTCCAAATGGGTTGTTTGTGCGTCTGGTCATGAGGAATCTGCGTATTGAATTTCGTTCTTCTACGCACTTGTGGGAGGCGGGGCTGAACATTAGGGGGCGCTACAGAGCCCGCAGGTCACGACCACGCCCAACGACATTAAATTATCAAATTTTTCGCTTAACGTGACGAATGTTCCAAATTTGGTGAGTTTTTGGGTATGTACAGGCTTCCAAAACTGCAGTTAAAGCGCAACGGAAAAATAATAACCAAGAATTAAAACTGCAAGCAGTGATGAACGGGCCCTCGCAGTCCGCGCATGCGTCGAGGCGTGCCCCCGTCCACACGCGCCGCGGCTTAAGCCCCGTTGCTCGGTCGTTGTTCACGGCTGGCTTGACCACAGTCACTGCACTGGGCTGTGTGAGAAGATAGACTCAGGCTCTGCATGATCTGTTGCTGCTAAACAGACAGCGCTGCGGGCAACAGTTGGCCTGTGGACTGTTGTTTGACCACTAATGACGTTACTTATTATAACATAGCATTGCACTAGCACATAGCAAGCCTCTGTACTTAGGTCATTCAGTGTGCAGGGCCATTGGCTAACGTTATTAGCTAGCCTGCCTAACAATCTGACGGCGTTAGATATCTAACACCATCACACAAATTAGTCAACGTGAACTAAGTTAGCAAGCTTCATGTTTAATTGAAATATCAAACAGAGTAGGCAAATAACATGACACCAATCATTTTAATGCTGTAGTTAACAACTCCAGCACCACTGCTCCCTGGCTTGCTGGCGGCCATGACTTCCTTGTCAGAAAGACGTCGTTGGTGTAGCCACTTTTCACTCAAACATGTCTGACCAATGGGGAAGCACCCGCCCACTGCGGGATGTTTGTGTCAAAATAATTCAATTTAAAAAACACGACTTCAAAACTTTTTTCACTTCATTCAAAGAAAAAATCACTTCAAATCGAAAAAAATATTTTCAATAAAAAACAACAACACTTCAAATTATTTTAGAAATTTTTTTAGGGGGGGGATTCAATTTTATTTTTGCATTTGAACAGTTTTTTCTTTGATTGAAAATATTTTTTTTTGATTGAATCAACTTTTTTGGGATTGAATAATTAAGACACAAATGTCCTACCCATAATATGGCCCAAACACAAAAGAGATTACTTCAATCAAAGAAAACATTTTCAATCAAAAAAAGTGTTCAAATGCAATTTTTTGAGTCTCAAATATTTTTTGCATTTAAAAACTTTTTATCTATGATTGAAAAAGGTTTTTTTGTTGATTGAAGTGATTTCTTTTATGGGAATTTTTTTGTTGTTGTTTGAAGCCACTTCTTTTTTGATTGAATTATAAAGACACAAATGTCCTACCCATAATAACACAAAACAGTATTACTTCAATCAAAAAAGTTGCTTCAAACATGAAAAACATTTTCAGTCAAAGAAAAACAGTGTTCAAATGCATTTTTTTGAGTCTCAACTATATTTTTGCATTCAAACACTTTTTTTCTTTGATTGAAAAGGTTTTTTTTTGATTGAAGTGAAGGTTTTTTTCATTGAAAATATATATTTTGATTGAAGCAAACTTTTTTTTGATTGAATAATGAAGACACAAATCTACCTTCATAGGAATGCAGGACCACGGATGTGTTTGGGGTAATAACAAATACAGAGTTGTTGGACCTCGGACAGCTGTGTGACATTGATGAAAAACAATATAATATGGGGCTTTTATCCAAAGAAATCACTCAGTTGTTTAAAATGGCAGGGGAAGCCACTTTGTTCATCTTGGAAACGTTGGTCGGAAACACAACTACACACATCTTGTTGTGTGCCACACTGAGAGGGTAGACACAACACACAAATGGCATTCTTAGCAAATTGGCTTGATTGAAAATTGTGTGCTGTAGTTTACTACCACTAACTTATCCATTATGTGGCTCTAAACATTACCGTCCAATTATGCCATGTTGTAATGTGCAAGTCAGACAAACCTGCCTGCAAATGCCATGTACATCTGACTATGTTTGTCATCACTGCAGATAAATGAGTGTCAAATGATGCTTCACTTGCCTCCTTACCAAAATGTATGTATGGCTGTCTATGAATGTCAAGCTTTTGATCTAATGTCTCCTTTGTTTGCTAGTTTTTATTCAATAAAGTGCATGCAGCCACATTTTGAAGTTTCAATAAAATCTGATAAATATGAGGCTGACTTCCTGCAATGGAAATGGAATTATCTAAAGGTTATCCAGAGGTTACTGAGCACAAAAGATACGTGTGATTTGAAAGACAACACTGCTATCTAGTGGCGACTTGTGTCACTCACAGCTTGTAGGAGCCCTAATGGAATGAGATTAAAACTAATTTATGTTTCCAGTGGGTAGGGCTATGGATATGACAGTGTATTGATGCACAGATCTATTCAGGGCGTCTCCCTCTAGATTCCCTCTAGATTTGGCCTAGATAGGAAATAGTATGAAGGAGATATCAGGACTCGATGCTTCATGACGAAGGATTGTTATGGCGGGCTCCGCAACTGCCAGCAGGTATGACGTAGGATAAAGATTTCCATAACTTTTCATCTTCAAGGTCAGAGGATGCTACTGAGTGACTTTGAAGTCGGTGGTGTTACATCTGTAGGAGGAGATAATTTAAGTACGAAGATTGGCGTAATTCAACATGGCGGCCAAACGCAAAATGGCAGACTAAGTATTGATGCTGAGATTTGTTCGGGGAGACAGCATCTACACTTACAAGCAGTTTGGTGTGGATAGGAAATTGTATGTTGAAGTTATAAAGCCTCGATGCTTGACGGCGTGAGGAAAAAATTGTTTCCACGGCCCCGCCCACTAAAGTTTGGCGCAGCTGAATGAATTCCATAACTTTTGTTCTCCAAGGCATGAAGAAAATTACTGAGTTAATTTGAAGACTGTGGTGTTTAAGCTCTAGGACAAGATAATTTTCAAAGTAGGCATGAATTGGACAAAAACGCCGCCACACATCTAAATAGCTGACTTCCTGTTGGACTGACACTAGGGGTCCCACTGGGTTTTTTGTGCGTCTGGTCATGAGGAATCTACGTATTGAATTTCGTTCTTCTACGCACTTGTGGGAGGCGGGGATAAACATTAGGGGGCGCTACAGAGTCCGCAGGTCACGACCACGCCCATTGACAATGCAGGATCGCTATTTTCGCTTAACGTGACGCAAATTCCAAATTTGGAGAGTTTTCGATTATGTTCAGGCATCCAAAACTGCAGTCGATGTCGGATCGGAATAATAATAATGACGAAGAATAATTCTTCCAATTACAATGGACAGTAATTGTCGATGACCTGCTCGGGCCCTAATAATCCTTCCAATTACAATAGGGACCTCACAGGTCGATGACCTGCTCGGGCCCTAATAATTCTTCCAATTACAATAGGGACCTCACAGGTCGATGACCTGCTCGGGCCCTAATTAGAAAGCGAAAGCAGTCCAACGGCAACATGTAACATCTGCTATATGGCCGTTTTGCGGAGCTGCATTTTACTACTCATTTGATACAGCATATACAAAACAAAAACTCAAAGAATACAACGTGTTCACCCGAGAGTACAGGCAAGGAGACCAAAGCAGCAAACAGTCGCGGATACTTTCAGTTATGAGAAATATCCTCAGCGACATGTCCACAAATATTACAGAGAGGGTCATCAAATTAATCGCTCTGGAAAACCAGCTCATCTCCGTGGTAGAGGATCAGGGTTTTCTTCGTCACCTGGAGTTTTTGAATCCCCGGTATGCCCTACCATCTCTGCATTACATTTATTCCACTTTCGAGTTAGAACATGCCGGTATATGCGCACTAGTTTCGTGGGTCTCATACAGCAGAGCATGTAAAGCAGGCAATCCAGGAGATGCTGAACGCGTTAATAGAAAAGCAACGTGTCCACGTCATTTTATGTGACAACGTAAAGTACATGAAATAAGCAAAGGATAATGTGGAGGTACCAAGCGTGAGCTGCGTCTCACACACACTTCAGCTGGCTGTACACGAGGGTCTGCTGTCACAGTGCAGCATCACACACTCACCTGCTAACACAAGGAAGGTGGAGGCCAATGTTGCAATAGCATATGCAGAATAAGAAAGAGCCATATTAAAGTATATACTTTGTTTCAACAAAATAATAAAAACCTATTAAGGAACAGCTTAGATGCAGGTACTTTTTTTCTTAATGCAGCTGTATTATCTAGGAAAATATTAGTTAAGGCTAAGTATCGGATCGGGACTCGGTATCGGCAGATACTAAATATTAAAGGACTCGGATCGGGATCGGGGTAAAAAAAACCTGATCGGGACATCCCTAAAAATCTTTATCCTACGTCATACCTGCTGGCAGTGGCGGTGCCCGCCATTAAAATCCTTCGTCATGAAGCATCGAGTCCTAATAACTTCTTCATACTATTTCCTACCTCAGTCAAATCTCTCAGGAATCTAGAGGGAGTCGCCATGAATAGAGCTGTGCATCAATACTGTGTCATATCCATAGCGGCACCCACTGGACACAGGAAGTAAGTTTTATCTCAGACAATTTGGGCTTCCTACATGCACGTACATGAATGAAATATGGCACGCATGTGTGTTATGACAAGACGCACAAATAACTCATTTAAACCCATACTCTCAGTCCAACAGGAAGTGGTCAATTTTGATTAGAAGCACATGAATGTATGGTGCAAGTGATACAAGTCGTCCACTAGATGGCATTGTTGTCTTTCAAGTCACATGTATTCTGTTTGTTTAGGAACCTCTGATTAACCTCTGAATAAATCCATCCCATTACAGGAAGTCAGCCTCATATTTATCAGTTCTCAGGGAGACGCAAGCCCCGACGGCAGCATGCCCCGACATGCGTGGACTGCGAGGGCCCGTTCATCACTGCTTGCAGTTTTATTTGTCTTTACTTTTACTTAGCATATACCTTAAACACTTCAAGCTGAAAACTAATGATGGTTATATAAGAGCAGCTGCATGCTGGTGTGATAAGCTGTATGTTTTACATTCAATTTACGTATGATCCAATTAGTCGACTAATCGAAAAACATAATCGGTGACTAGTCGACTATCAAAATAATCGTTTGTGTCTCACACAGACTCACACAAAGAAAGACTCACAGACTCATACACAGACTCACACAAAGACAAACTCTCACAGACTCACACAAAGACAGACTCACACAAAGACAAACTCTCAGACTCACACACAGACTCACACAAAGACAAACTCTCACAGACTTACACAAAGACAGACTCACACAAAGACAAACTCTCACAAACTCACACAAAGACAGACTCTCACAGACTCACACACAGACAAACTCTTAGACTCACACACAGACTCACACAAAGACAAACTCTCACAGACTCACACAAAGAAGGACTCACACAAAGAAAGACTCACACAGACTCACACAAAGACAGACTCACACAAAGACAAACTCTCACAGACTCACACAAAGACAGACTCTCACAGACTCACACAAAGACAGACTCACACAAAGAAAGACTCACACAGACTCACACAAAGACAAACTCTCACAGACTCACACAAAGACAAACTCTCACAGACTCACACACAGACTCACACAAAGACAAACTCTCACAGACTCACACACAGACTCACACAAAGACAAACTCTCACAGACTCACACACAGACGCACACAAAGACAAATTCTCACAGACTCACACAAAGAAGGACTCACACAAAGAAAGCCTCACACAGACTCACACAAAGACAAACTCTCAGACTCACACACAGACTCACACAAAGACAAACTCTCACAGACTCACACACAGACTCACACAGACGCACACAAAGACAAATTCTCACAGACTCACACAAAGAAGGACTCACACAAAGAAAGACTCACACAGACTCAAACAAATACAAACTCTCACAGACTCACACAAAGACAGACTCTCACAGACTCACACAAAGACTCACACAGACTCTCACAGACTCACACACAGAATCACACAAAGACAAACTCTCAGACTCACACACAGACTCACACAAAGACAAACTCTCACAGACTCACACAAAGACAAACTCTCACAGACTCACACACAGACGCACACAAAGACAAATTCTCACAGACTCACACAAAGAAGGACTCACACAAAGAAAGACTCACACAGACTCACACAAAGACAAACTCTCAGACTCACACACAGACTCACACAAAGACAAACTCTCACAGACTCACACACAGACTCACAGACGCACACAAAGACAAATTCTCACAGACTCACACAAAGAAAGACTCACACAGACTCACACAAATACAAACTCTCACAGACTCACACAAAGACAGACTCACACAAAGAAAGACTCACACAGACTCACATAAAGACAAACTGACACAGACTCACACAAAGACAAACTCTCACAGACTCACACACAGACTCACACAAAGACAAACTCTCACAGACTCACACACAGACTCACACAAAGACAAACTCTCACAGACTCACACACAGACGCACACAAAGACAAATTCTCACAGACTCACACAAAGAAGGACTCACACAAAGAAAGACTCACACAGACTCACACAAAGACAAACTCTCAGACTCACACACAGACTCACACAAAGACAAACTCTCACAGACTCACACACAGACTCACACAGACGCACACAAAGACAAATTCTCACAGACTCACACAAAGAAGGACTCACACAAAGAAAGACTCACACAGACTCACACAAATACAAACTCTCACAGACTCACACAAACAAACTCTCACAGACTCACACAAAGACAAACTCTCACAGACTCACACACAGACTCACACAAAGACAAACTCTCACAGACTCACACACAGACTCACACAAAGACAAACTCTCACAGACTCACACACAGACGCACACAAAGACAAATTCTCACAGACTCACACAAAGAAGGACTCACACAAAGAAAGCCTCACACAGACTCACACAAAGACAAACTCTCAGACTCACACACAGACTCACACAAAGACAAACTCTCACAGACTCACACACAGACTCACACAGACGCACACAAAGACAAATTCTCACAGACTCACACAAAGAAGGACTCACACAAAGAAAGACTCACACAGACTCAAACAAATACAAACTCTCACAGACTCACACAAAGACAGACTCTCACAGACTCACACAAAGACTCACACAGACTCTCACAGACTCACACACAGAATCACACAAAGACAAACTCTCAGACTCACACACAGACTCACACAAAGACAAACTCTCACAGACTCACACAAAGACAAACTCTCACAGACTCACACACAGACGCACACAAAGACAAATTCTCACAGACTCACACAAAGAAGGACTCACACAAAGAAAGACTCACACAGACTCACACAAAGACAAACTCTCAGACTCACACACAGACTCACACAAAGACAAACTCTCACAGACTCACACACAGACTCACAGACGCACACAAAGACAAATTCTCACAGACTCACACAAAGAAAGACTCACACAGACTCACACAAATACAAACTCTCACAGACTCACACAAAGACAGACTCACACAAAGAAAGACTCACACAGACTCACATAAAGACAAACTGACACAGACTCACACAAAGACAAACTCTCACAGACTCACACACAGACTCACACAAAGACAAACTCTCACAGACTCACACACAGACTCACACAAAGACAAACTCTCACAGACTCACACACAGACGCACACAAAGACAAATTCTCACAGACTCACACAAAGAAGGACTCACACAAAGAAAGACTCACACAGACTCACACAAAGACAAACTCTCAGACTCACACACAGACTCACACAAAGACAAACTCTCACAGACTCACACACAGACTCACACAGACGCACACAAAGACAAATTCTCACAGACTCACACAAAGAAGGACTCACACAAAGAAAGACTCACACAGACTCACACAAATACAAACTCTCACAGACTCACACAAAGACAAACTCTCACAGAAGGACTCATAGACAGACTCTCACAGACTCACACAAAGAAAGACACATACAGACTCTCACAGACTCACACAAAGAAGGACTCACAGACAGACTCTCACAGACTCTCAGACACAAACCTGTTTTGTTTTTCACTGTTCTGTAAACAATTAAATAAAATTAAATAAATAAACAAGTCTTTTTTTTTTTTCTTTAAACGTTATTTTCATTTTTTCGTGGCTGGGCCACTAAAATTACACATGGGGCCAGTAAAACTCGAATCTACTGGCCAAGGGGGCCAGTAAGAAAAAAATGCAATGTTGGACACTGTAATGTATAGCCAGGTGACGAAGAAAACCCTGATCCTCTACCACGGAGATGAGCTGGTTATCCAGAGCGATTCATTTGATCACCTCCTCTGTAATATTTGTGGCCATGTCGCTGTCTCGAGGATATTTCTCTTTCCTTTTGAAAGTATCCCGACTGTTTGCTGCTTCGGTGTCTTTGCCTGTATTGTTTGAGTTAACTCGTTGTATTCTTTGAGTGTTTGTTTTTATATGCCTTTTCAAATGAGTAGTATTAAATGCAGCTCCGCGAAACGGCCGTATAGCAGATGTTACGTGTCGCCGTTGGACTGCTTTCACTTTCTAATTTAAGTTATTTCCACACTGCAGACATTTTATCCACAGATTTGCCAGAGTAACGTTACATGCACGTCTGCGTTCTGCCACAAATTATGCTCCCACATAAAGAAATAAAAATCGGGCTTGGGTCCACATTCAAAATTGCCAATTCCAATCAGCAGAAAAATGCCCAGATCGGCCCCGATCCCAACATCCCTACCATGTAGCATGCGATTAATAGTCTTTAGCCAGGCATTTAGCAAAGTTTACCTAGCATAACATTAGTGTAATTTGAGAACGCATATTTATTTTTTTGCAATGCATATCAAACACACCACCATCTTTGGGATTGTCATTCAGTAGAATTCAGCAGAATGTAGGCTGCAGTCTCTCACACACATTAGGTGAGGTGTGTGATGTGCAGTGGGACAGAAAATGGCTCTTGATAATGTGAAGTCTGAACAACTCATACTTTTAGTGTTACTGCTAGAGCTAGCTTAGTGACCGCTGAATGTGACAGAAGCTACATGACAAAATGAACTGGTGTTTTGATTGCATTTATGTCAGGATGCAAAGGCATGGACGATATTTGCCAGTAAAATACAAAAACGTTTTGTGGTAGACAAAATGCTCTCGTAACCATATTTAAGTTGTATTCAATTAAATGGTAAAAAATGTTATGTCATCGTAAAGGAATTATGCTTAGGGCACCAAAATGGCTAGCAGCGGTACTGTCTGTGATTGTGTGACTGAACCCAAGTAACAAGTAAATAAACAACACTGCTCATCCTAGGGCTGCTCAATTATGGCAAAAATCATAATCACGATTATTAGTGTGAATGCATTGTTCTTCTGGAGTTTATAATTATTCTTCCGTACGTTTTTTGGCACTTTTCAACTCCTTCAAACTTTGACCGATTCAAACCATTCAAATATCAAAATGTTCAGCTCTTTAAGGACATGATGGCTATTACTTTTGGCTTTTCTAACCATTATACTTTTGGAAATATTCAGCTTTTAATGCAAAATTTTCCCCATTCATCCTTATGGGGATTTTTTCAAATTTCATTCTGCTATAACTTCAGCATACGTTCAGCTATTCAAACCATTCAAATATTCAAATGTTCAGCTCTTTCAGCTCTTTCAACCTTCTGCTTTTCAACTTTTCAACTTTTTCAGCTATTCAGCTTTTTCCAAAAATAATTTAACATTGATTCAAATGGAAAAAGCTTCAAATCCTCTTCAAAACTCATCGACTTTCAACCTCTTCTTGTTCCTCATACGTTGAGCGAGAGACACAATTCAAACTTTAAATGAATCACAAAAACTTGAACTATTGACCTTGTATTCAGTTTCTAAAAATCTTGTACGGTTTTGAAATGGTCGCAGTTTTAGTTTTAAGGATTTTAAGTCCGTCTTCTGAGTTTAGAATGGGTGTGTATTGCGTGAGCTAGAGTGCATGACATCATCAACTGCCGCACCCTTTTTTTTTGCTTCAGCTTGATTTGGATCCCACATCTTGTACTTGACATAGACAATATAGGCATATAAATGTAGGAAATCTTGTTGGGTTTCAGCTGATGGTCTCATTTCAGCTGTAGGACTTACGGTTTTGGATTTAGAAAACCAAGAGCGACAAGCACTCCTGAATGTTCCCCATAAGCGGCAATGTTAATTTTGAGCCAAAATTTCTGGAGGATCGCAGACGGTACATGTTTTGTCTCTCGCTCCTGTGCCCTCATTATGCACTCTACAGAAATAAAAATAACATGGGTGCGTTCAGCAATGTCTCCTGTTACTCAACATATAACATGTTTTGGCGATAACTATAACAGTTTTCTCAAGAATCGCAGGAGTTTGTCCGGCATTCTCCCATTCATTCCTTATGGGGACATTTTCGTCTGTGTTTCTGCTCCTGCTGCAGCATGTCTGCAGCCATTTTAACCTCTTTCTGCCTTTAACTTCTCACCTGTCAGCCTTTTTTTAACCTTTTTAACCTCTTTCTGCCCTCTTACTCTACAACTTTTTGGCCTTTTCAGTCTTTTTTTCACCTTTTTAAGCTCATTCCACCCTCTTACTCTACAGCTGTTCATATGTTTTCACCTTTTAACCTCTTCCAGGCCTCTTACTCTACAGATTTTCATATTCTTTTCAACTTTTTAACATCTTCCAACCCTCTTACTCTACATCTTTTTACCTTTTCATCCTTTTCTCACCTATTTGAGCTCATGCACCCTTAAACTTCTTTACCTTTTCATCCTTCTTTCACCTTTTTAACCTCTTCCAGCCCTCTTACTCCACAGCTTTTCATGTTATCACCTTTTTAACCTCTTCCAGCCCTCTTACTCTACATATTTTCATATTCTTTTCACCTTTTTAACCTCTTCCAACCCTCTTACTCTACATCTCTTTACCTGTTCATCCTTTTCTCACCTATTTGAGCTCTTACACCCTTGAACTTTTTCACCTTTTCATCGTTTTTTCACCTTTTTAACCTCTTCCAGCCCTCTTAATCTACAGATTTTCATATTCTTTTCACCTTTTTAACCTCTTCTAGCCCTCTTACTCTACATCTTTTTACCTTTTCATCCTTTTCTCACCTATTGAGCTCTTTCACCCTTAAACTTTTTTGCCTTTTCATCCTTTTTTCACCTTTTTAACCTCTTCCAGCCCTCTTACTCTACAGCTTTTCATCCTTTTTCACATTTTTAAACTTTTTTAGTCCTCGTCAGCCTTTAACTTTTCACCTTTTTACCTTCTTTCACCTTTTTAAGCTCTTTTAGCCCTGTTACTCTACAGCTTTTTAGCCTTTTTAGATATTCATCTTTCTGCCTTTTCAACTCCTTTAAACATTCAACTTAATGTTCAGCTCGAGAAACTGTTCAGCTATCAAAATGTTCAACTTTGTTAGCCCATTAAACCTATTACCTTTAAACCTTCCTGCCTTACCAGCTCTTTCAAATATTCATCTTTCTGCATTTTCAACTTTTTCATACATTCAGCTTTATATTCAGCTAGATAAACTGTTTTGCTAGCAAAATGTTCAGCTTTGTTAGCCCATTCAACCTATTACTTTTAAGCCTTCCTGCCTTTTCAGCTTTTGAAAAATTCAGCTTTTTCTACAAATTCCCGACCATTCAACCTTATAGTTTTATGCATTTTCGGCAGTACGTTCAGCAGATTTCGCTTTAGTCTTCAGCATTCACACTGTATTTTCGTAGGAAATGCAAATGTTTCTAGTTTTGATTGATATTGTAATCACGATTATGAAAAACGATTATTCATTGATTTGAGAACAAGCACTCATTGAACTTTGAACTCTGGTATTTCTTTTAACACTTTAAGTTTGACCTGAAAAACAAGAAAAATGCAAATAAATAACAGAAAAATATATCAATGAAATGAATTGAATAATATGTAAAAATAAAAAATAAACACTATTGCGGTGTGGCCCGACCATAGGTCCACTGTGGTGGCTAAATATAACGCTGTTGACACTGGTGACGTGATGATAACACATACCGCTTGTCAATGTGTTTATCAGTTTATTGAACCCCGGGTCACTAACGGTGTTGATAGGGCACGTCTTTGACAATCATGTATGTGACGGCATCCGTCATTTCTTTATGTCTGTGGGAGCTGGGTGGATATGCGGTGGCATTGTAACGTTCCGATTCAGACTCCTCGAAACTATAGTGTTTCAACACCACAGAATTCGCTTTACCTTTCTTCCCGACCAAAGGCTGCATTTCTGCCATCTTCTACCGTCTTCTTCTACATGTTTTTTCAAAACACAAATCGGCAACACGCACCGGCAACACACACCGGCGTGAGTGACAGCGAACATTTTCAGGCGGGGGCGGGGCGGAGTGCACAGGTGGAGATGGAAGGGTTCGCTGCATTTACCACACAAGACACGGCTTGCGGCAGAATGATCGTTTTATTACGATTATCTTGTTTTCATGATCGAGGGAAGCCAAAATCAAAATTGAAATTCAATTAATCGCCCAGCCCTAGCTCATCCCCAGTAAAACCAGACGGTGCAGAGAGTTGCATACTCATAATACCCATACTCACACCTGACATCTGTAACCTTCCTCATAGAGCTTTGACAGACTGGTGTTTTTTGCATCAAACTTGAGGCAACTGGTGACTTACACAGTGAACCTTACAATATAGTCCAAAGCCGATATTATCAGCTGATACTGGCCTATCACAGATACATCTGTATCGGTGTACATGTTGTCTGATATATGCCAGTATTAAAGGAGTCATCACCTGGAAATCACAATTTCTCTTGTTAAATCATGCATATTGGTGTTGGACCTCTGTTGAAACTTGCCTGAAAAGCTGGAGTTTGAAAGCGGCTTATTTTTTTCGCTTTGGCTGTTTTTCCGAACAGGAATAGCGCACAGTAGTGCGCGTTCCTAAAGCACGAGATTTTGACTCTGCTCCTGTGGTGACATTACCACAGGAGGCTACTTGCATATGCATCGGCTCACAGCCGTCCTCAGCCAGAGTGAGCACGCCGAATCTGCTTATTTCTCTGTCATTTTCACGCCATACATCGTGACCGCCAGCATTAAAACTCAGGTCTTACATGTAAAACACGAGTGTGAAAAGTAAGAAGGAAAAAAATAAAAGATTTTACCATTCAGAGACATCCTGCTGTAAACGTGTCTCTTCCACCGCCTCTGCCTCTTCACTCTCCCGTTCGGTTTCCGACTCCGGCTCGTACATAAATGCCTGAATTCCGTAAGGTTCGTCATTTAGTGTGTGTGCCATGACAGCGGGCTGTTTATGTTTTGGAGTCCGTGTGTGCATGCAGGCTCGCCCCCCATTCCGGCGCTGTCCTTCCTGCGGCCAATCAACGCGCGCCTCATTACATATTAATACAATGCACATCCGGACCGGTCAAAACCTCGCGCATAATCTCGCATGAGAAAGTCGCGGTATGAAAAAGTGTCAAAACAAGCTCTATGTTTGATTTTTATTTTTATTTTTTTCTTCTAATAAGTTTTAAGAATTGATCCAAAGCGATCCAAGAGGGACTAGATATGTAAAAAACCAGGTGATGACTCCTTTAAAATTTTGGATTTCGCAAAAAAAAAAAAGTGTGTGTATAATGGCGATATCAGACTTTTTTACTCCCCAATATTCAATATAATCAGCATATTCTGACATGCAAGTAAACCTTTTTACTTGACCCCTAGTTTGCCTCTCTCATTTAATAACAGTTGAGAATTTGTGTCAATAATTATGCTGGACTCTCGGAAATAGGTCACTGTTTGAAAAATCTTCACAAAAAGAAATCTTCCCTTATTAATTCAATAAAACGTTAATCCATCGTGTTCATAATATTAATAAAAGACTATTCTGTATACTAGTGAAAAAAAAAAAAAAAAAAACTTCCCCCACAATGTAGCAGATTACAATTTTTTTCTTTTACTTGACATGACAAAGTTTGCAACAGGAAAAAAGTTAGATGATGTCAGATTCAACACGAAAACACTTTTACACAAAAACACAATACGTGCAATACATGTGCGTTTTCAAAACGCACATGTTTTGCATCGTTTTGGCCAACTGTCCTAACGGATCCTGAAAACGCAGCGCCCGAAAACGCACTTTTCTGAAAACGGGTCTCAGGGTGTAAAAATCCGAAAACGCAGTCCTCCCGTTTTCATGTGGACAGCGAATCCGCATACTTTCCAAAACGATTACGCCATCGCCCCACCCCTCGATCTCTTGCCTCCGACCTCTGAACCCTGCAACGTCTCATAACAACAACAACAGCGGACAACAAGCTTGTGTTAATGTTTCTTGCAACTTACTCTCCTTGTAGTTGAGTGTGAGTCGTAGCAGCAGTTCGACCTCATTATCGGTCCACACAAACGATTCTGGTTTCCTTGCACTAGCCATTTTCATCTTCTTCTTCTTGTTTTCGGATTCTCCTTCTACTGTCTGTTTGTAAACAGCGCGCAAGCTTTATGCGCATGCTCTGTCTCTTCTTCTCCGTTTTTGGTGAACTAGTGCAGTGCCCGTAAGAAAAGTGTATTCCAATAAAAAAGTGTGAGGTTAAGAAGCTTTTTCATGGATGGCCAAATGAGGCTGTGTTTGAAGGTGGGACGTCAGGGATATTTAGGTTTCTTGTGAAATCTGATATTCCAGGGTATAATTGGCTGTTTTTGACTATTTTTGATTTTGCCATTATATTTCATCTTAAAAGCCATTTACTTGGTGTCATTATTTTCAGCACAACCTCACATGTGTGACTGTACAGTATTTTTTTTTATTTTGACATACTGTATTAACACAATGGACCTAAAATCACAAAAAAAAACATAAAATCCGAGTAGAAAAAGTTAGATTTTTTTTAACCACAAATATGTACCATTTTTGCTGAATAACAAGATATTGACTAGAACAGAATAAGAAAAGTCACTCATCTTAAGGACATCACGTAGGCTATTGCAGTTTGTAGAGAAGGTGCACTCGATTTGCTTACCAAGCTGTCCAGGAATGATATTAATATTATTAATTTGTATTTCGTGCGCACATTATACCTACTTCGTGGCCACAAATTAGTATTTTGTGGCCACAAATTTGTATTTCGCGCGCACGTTATAGCTATATTGTGGCCACAATTAAAATGTTTTTTTGACCATGTCATGTCTGGGGCTCCGTAGCATATAGCCTAAATAGGAATATTAATGTTCCTTCTGTAACGTGGTCAGTGCAGGGGAAGGTTATGGTCCGCTTTCAGTGGCGGTAGCTCCGGTTAGCTCAGACGACACGGCAGGCAACATGTGGGATTTCCGCACATACTTTTATTCCACTGTAACTTACAGACTATACCAAGCCAGGTCGCTACGGCACTAGTTATCACACGCATACATGCCTTGACACACATAGGCCGAGGATCCTACACCTATACATCACAATATAAAATAAAAGGGTGGTCTTCACTCCGCTGGCGGCATTGCTACGCATGGTGGAGCGGAAGCACATCAACTTCTTCTAGGTACAGGTTACATTATCCACTTAACAAAAGGAGGCGCCACCTAGTGGCGCTACATTCAATAACTCCGACTGTTACACAAAAGGGTTATTATATTCTGCCATATTCATACTTCAGAGTGAACCTGAGTGAGCGGAGTGAGAGAGGTGGAGAGGAGCACTGCGCATTGAGCAGACTGAGAGGGATGCTGCGATCACACAAACGCTGTGAAGAAATACAAGTGATTTGCTGAACTTATAGAAGAGAAACTACAACAAAAATATCGATAACATCGCGCTAGTATCGATCCAATACCAATACTCACCTTTGTATCAATACTATCGATATTTGGATCGATCCACCCACCCCTAGTTTTCAGTGGATCCGTGTGAACGCAAATATTCTTGAAATGATGCCGAGGAAGACGGAGAAAAAAAAGATCGTTTAGGTACGTGTGGACAAGGTCTTAGAGAAATAGGCTGAAATTTGGCATCATTGGTTGCACTCCTTGGGGACCATGGAATTAACTCTGTGAACTGCTCATGTTTGTTACAGAAATTGTAAGTGATGCATATTTCTGAATCTAATCATAAGTGAAAAAGTAACACATATAACAAGATTATTATTATTTCAGAAAGCACAAGTTACACCCGAGTTGGGATGCCAGATAACCCCTCAGGAAACCCAGGATCCCACTTGGAGTAACACGCGGCCTAAGTTTTTGATTCCATTTACAAATCTCGCTGGTTAACTGCCACAATTATTATATCCTGTATACTCCGACTTCGCGGTGCCTCTGTCCACCCCGGTACATGGGGGACCTTCGGACCACTCTGTCCTAAAAATGGAGCAGGAGCTTGCCACTGCCAGAGCCGGCTCTTAAAATAACCTCTCCAAGAAGCCTTCGAAGATTCTATGGGATTTATGAATGGCAATATGACCCCGCGGCCAATGCATCATGTAGCGACTACTGTCTGTAGCGCCAACAGAGTTAGTTGTGTCTGTCGAGTAGGGAACAAGGTGATATCCTTACCAAAGCGACTGCACTCAGCCGTGACGTCTTATCGTTAGCCAACATTAGGCCTTTAACTCATTGTAACTACCAGCTAACTCAAAGAGATACCGTTTTCTCGATAACATTCAGAACCGACATCATGGCAGTATCTAAGTATGAAAATATTATAGTCTTGACAAGAAGAAATTCAACCAACAATCGCCACACACACATACTCAGCGTCTCAAGGCTTGTTAATATAAGGGTACCAGCTAGCTTAGCTCAAACGAGCTAATAAAAATAGCTAGCTTGCTAACTGTCAAGACCAAACAAAATAAGAACGTCTCATTTTAAGAACCACTCACATGTCACAATCGGCTTGTTTTCCATAGTGTAGATAATAGGCTTTTCCTCTTGACACTCCATATGTGTTAGCGGTAGTACTCCATGAAAATGACATACAAACACAGGTTTCTTGGTAAGTGCTTGTGTATGCAATTGTGTTGTATCGATGGGGCCTGTGTCCCCTCTGCACTTCCGGGAAACACGTAAACTATACGTCATTAAAGGGCCGACCTGTGTTTTTTATGACACGTTACAGGTGTATTAGAGGTAAAAGTAAGCTGGTGGTGTTTCTTCCAGTAATGGAAAGTGTTAGAAACCGTTACTGCTACTTCAGTGAAAATACCCAGGTTCCACTGTATGTCCAGTTTTCCAATTTTTAACTTAAGTTTCTCAAATGTAGCCTACTACCAAAAGTAAAAGTAGTCATGGTACAGAAGAATAGCTCCCGGCAGTGTTACATTGTTAGATATTAAAATAGATTTCACCTGCAACATGTAGTAAAACAGCAACAAATATTGACATGACCTCATCTAATAATATATGAGGGACTAAGACACATAAAGGTAAGATAGGCATAAGAATATCTGAAAACATTTTAAAATCGCTGTTGACCTTTATGTGATAAACCTTTGTTTTTTTTTTTAGAAATCCCTTATTGCCTGCGGTCTGCTGACGTGCCCAGTGCCAAGTAACTCTGGCAACTGTGTTAGGGGACTGATCACAAAAAATTGATATCTGCAAACATAATTGCATTGAATTGCTTTGCACACTGAATACTGTTTCCAGAAAACAAAGTGATTAGAATCAGAATCAGAATCAGCTTTATTGACCAAGTATGTGTACACAAACAAGGAATTTGACTGTTTACTTTGCTCTCAATGGAAATAATATAATAAACATTACATTTAAAAGGAAAAAAATGACTGACAAATGTAGATTAATATAGATAAACTATATAATATTCATAGCTGTAATGTCCTAGAATGTAATTGCAAATTGTCACTGTCCCCGTAAGAGCTTAAACCCTAGTAACTTTAATTCAGTGGTTTTCAGTAAATGTTTTCCACTCTGGGAGTGAAACACGGGGGAAACACTGAAGACCATTTTTCCATAAACATTTGATGAATATTATCACAAAATACTGCTTATTCAATGTTGCAATAACATGTTTCCATTTGCTCTTACTAAATGAAATATATTGTAAGATGTTTTTAAGCCCAAAAGAGACTCAAGGTGAATATTCTTTCCATGCTGCATGAATTAAGGAGATCTGATTAATCACTGAAATTCTTCAGAGAATTAGCACTCTCAAACTTCAATCAGGAGAATTTCCCTTACAATATTCATATGATACAACCACCATGTAAAATGTATATTCAAATTAAATTAATTCAAAAAGCACTCAATTTGCCAGCATTCAACCTACAAAAATGTCTATAAAGTATATTATCAAATTAACATCAAAAGGTGTAAATAAATGAAAAATTTCAATATGTCTATTGTGTCATTTCAGCACCTTGTTATATTTCGTAAGAGTCACATCAATCTATGGCGGGGGCACAATGCTGCCATCCAGGGGTACAAGGATGTATTGCAGAAAGTGTGTCAATGGGATGGTGAGGTTTTCAATCATTTGAATATTACATTTCAGACAAGCTCCTACAGACAAAGATAGACACGTTGATTGTAAGAACTTCATTCTCCTTTTTAGTTATTATGTTTTCTATTTATTTTTCTGCCCTTCATCTTTCTGTTCCATCTTCCCTTTTTCTGAGTCTTCTTCAGCTCTCCCTCTCCCCTCTCCAGATTCTATCCCTTCCCCTTTCTCTTCTTTCTCCTCTTCAGGTTCAATCTCAGCCCCATCTCCTTTTCCTAGTCTGTCGTCTCCTTTCTCTTTTTTCTCTCCCTCATTTTTATTCTCTTTCTGATCATCTGCATCTTTCAGTCCAGGTTTATCTCCCTCTACCATCCTTTCAACATTCTCTTTTGTACTTTTAGTGCTCTCTCCATCTCCTTCTTTGGTCACATCGTTACTATCTTCTCTCTGTCTCTGTTTTTGTACCTTTGCATCTAAACCCTCCTCTTCCTCTCCTTCTGCCTCTTCTCGCTCCCATCCAACCTCCCCTCCCACCCCCTCACCTCTTCCCTGTGTTCTTTTTCCTTCTTCCCCGCATTCTAGCAGCTGAGACAGTGCTGCCACCTCCGACTCCAGCTGCTCCACCCTGGCCTGCATCTTGCTGTTGCTGGACTCTAGTTCCACCATAAGTCGAGCTAGTTTTGTTTGCAGGATTTCCAACTTGTTTTCCAGCCTTTTTATCTTGGTATCAACTTTCTCTGCTTCCTCCACCTCTCCCTCCCCATTCTCCTCCAACATGCCCATCTTAGTGAGGATCTGCCTGCCTTTCTCCTCCAGGAGACTTTTGGCTGCAGGAAACTCAGATAGCACATCTGTCAGGTCCTCTTTGGACAGGCTGAACAGGTCAGAGTGGCCAATGCTTCGGATGTTTGCAGTGCGACGATTGCCTGATTTGTTACCTAAAAGGAAACAAGGTGTCGTTAAACCTTTGCTGAGATTTTTTATTTTTTCAAACAAATGCATTTCAACACAAAGGATCTGATGTTACCCAACCATGTTCTATTTTCCAATGAAAGCTCATTTCAGAATTTACAGGAACTTTAAGGAAATATTCATGTCTTACATGTCAAAAAATAGCACAGCAGTATAATAAATATTAAAATATTACAGTTGTGTCTCTCAACGCTGCAGTGCATGGTTTATGTGTTGAGTTTGACTGTATTATTTTACAGTCTTTCTGTTAACATTTTCTTAGGATTAATATAACATATGTTAATGATGTACTTTTTAAATGTCTTAATGTTTAAAGCTATTCTGCATGAATAATGTGTGCAATTTGAGGTTTCTAACATGATGGCTTGTGCCTTCTAGCTTTGCAGTGAACAGTGGATGTTATCATATTTTTTAATCAATGTTTTGCTGCCTGTGGTTGAAAACTGGCCAACTGGGGTGGATGTGGCTCAGGGGTAGAGCCAGCGTCTTGTTATCGGAAAGTTGCTGGTTCAAATCCTGCGGTCTGCATGTCAAAGTGTCCTTGGGCAGGATACTGAACTATATACTGCTGAGCTAAATTTGAGCTACCTACCAAATGTCCCAGTATGGACCAGTCTTTACACTAGAGCTGGGCGATAAATCGGTAAAATCGATTAATTCGAGTTTGTGGTTTAGGACAATTTTTTAAAAATGAAAATCGATTTTCTCTTGAACTTGCTCTGCTGCCGCTCCCCACGGGCTCCTGTGGTTCATAGTGGGCTCCCCCCTCTCCCCGCATTAACTTTCCACAGATGAGGGTCTGCATCCTTCGAAGGACCCGGCCTTTTCGGTCTTCGAAGGCAAGTCCTTCAGAGAGACCTTGTTAACCTCGTCAGCCGTTGTTAAATGGGACGGTCTAGCCTTTGGTTAATTTCCTGGTTGCTTCACCAGATGTTTTACCCTTACGTCACGATTTCTGCCGCCCAGGCCTGTGAAAGGGATGATCTACGCCACACGATGTCGCCATTTTCTCTCTTTCTTTCTTCTTTTTCAGGCGTGCAAAGAATCTTGGGATATGTGAGGCCACGAAGAATAGTAGCATCCTCCAAAAACAGGGAAAAGAAGGCTGCATTTGGAGGAGCCTTTGGATTCGGACAGCCTTTGCGCAGCGTAGTGACATAATTGACCATCAAATGCGTCCTTCGAAGGATGCAGACCCTGAGTTGAGACACAGCAAGAGAAACAAACACAACAACATGCAGCAAGCCAAGACTTCGTTCCTAAAAAGGCACTGTCTTTTGGTTCTGTAGCGTCAGACCTCGAACAAACCACGGTCCGCTGCAAAGTTTATTTGAAGGCTGTTGTAACTAAAGACAGCAGCCGACCAATTTATTTCAGCATCTCAAACAGACGCCTGGATCACAGTGGGACACTTGTTGTTCACTACGAGATGTAGAAGACCGCAGCAGCCCACAGATACCCGCTATAAAGCAGCCAACATTATGGGAATCATTTAATCATTGTGTCTCGTATGAGAAGAAAGGGTCCTGGTGGACAGTTTTTACGGATACAGTCACATTGCATATTGCTAAAGATATGGTGCCCGTATTTACAGTGGAAAAGCCGGAGGTTTCATCACCGGGTGAAGTTAGTTTTAGGTTGGATATTTGACAGATATTCACTCGGGTCCAGCCGAGACTTTACTGAGGTTCGCCCAGTGTTAGCAGCAGGAGGACGGTTAGCTCACCTCCCAGAGCCGCCCGCTGAATCGCTGGAAACTGATTTAGGGACTGTCATTAAATCACTTAACATAAATATATTAATACAAAATAACTGCATTTTTTTCCAGTATCTTCCATGTCATGTGACCCAGTGACCAGGGGTGGACTGGGACAAAAATTCAGCCCTGGCATTTTCTGTCAAGACCAGCCCACTACATTATCAGCGGACACCACGTAGTCCACAAATCTTGCGGCGTCTTCTCTCACACATACTACAAAGGAGAGTCATATTCCTTGATAGCAGTTAACAAATAAAGCACGTAGCTATGAACTCAAGGACTAAAACTGACAGTTATAGCAATCAACCAATCAATCTTTATTCATTAAAGTGTCAAATCACAACAGAAGTTATATCATGACCAGGGGACGGGACGAGACAAATGGGAAGAACCCAAAACCGGACTCGGGGTGGGCACTACCTCTACCAGTTGGGTGGAGGGGGAGAAAGAGCAAGAGAGACAAAGAGACAGAGACAGGGAGATAAGGACAAACAGGGACAATAATAACAAAATATCCTGACAAATAATCTTAATAGAAACATATTACAGACAGTAGCAGCATTAGAGCTGGAACTCATTTGTATTAACGGTGACTCAGTCATTATGAAACCATAAATAGAGAATTGAAAAAAATTTTTTATCTATAGCTGTGTGAAAAAGTCTAAGAATTACAGGTCTGAATAGATATGCATTCTCATATACGTATATGTGCACAAGTATGTATTGCCCTACTTCCTCGTCCGCAGCCAGCCAGCTCCACTCCTCACCAAATTCGTGACCTGCAAGAAACAGCAAACAGAACTTGCACTCAGTATCTGTGTACTGACAAGTATATGTAGCCAAGAAGCTTTTTTGTGACGTGGTGACACCAGGTGAACAAATTTATCTGTCATGAAGGATGACTTACTGTTGCTATGGCAACACGAGACCGCTGACGTTAGCATCTGTTAGCTAGCTTAGCTAAATCACCTGAACAATAAAAACCCATAATATCACAATTCAGCATATTTGAACAAAATCAACCACAACTACCAACAGTCACAGCCCTTCAACTCTGGGTTAATATGCTGTCACATGTTAGATTGTCAAAGTTAGAAAAATAACGTTTCAATCCCTGAGGAGCTACGTTAGCATTAGCCGCAGCTACATTCATCAGTATGCAGTTAGTTAGGTTGCATCTCTCTATAAAAGCAAGGAATCTCTGTCTGTCTGTGTGTCTGTGTGTGTGTGTGTGTGTGTGTGTGTTCCTCAAATATCTCTGCGGATCAGGATCAGACTTGACCTGAGACTTACAACATGGCTGCTGCTTGGTTTAAGGGTGTGTGACGTCGGATTTGTTTGGACTGCAATGATACCGCTAATAAATTATTTCATAAATGCTTTACCAATTCCGCTAGCATTGCTAACCATAGCCACCATAGTCACGTGAGCACCAGAGCCAATCACTGCACACCATAGCCACGTGCGCACCAGAGCCAATCACTGCAGAGCCCGACTCCACACCTTAAGAAACAAGCGGATTTATACCTGCAGCGGCGCGAGCTGGACCGGGATTTTGCCGGCGGTTCAGTCCCGTTCTGTGCATCTAAACTGACTGGACAACTGACTGTTGTGGATTAATGAGACTGAACGAGTCCGGATACGCGAGGACAAGAAGCTGGAATCGGAATCTGTGGATGTTCGTGTGTAGCTAACGTTAGCTGCTAGCCCACCCCCACGGCCCACCTCCCAAGTCGACGGACGTGCCGGCATGTCCAAAACCAGACTTAGGGTAAATAATGTCCGCCACGCTTTTTGGCGAACATTGCAGTAACGTTTGCTTTGTGTCTGGTGCAGGAAGAAACGGTAAAAACGGCAGTGTTTAGTGTAGTGTGTTTAGTGTGTAGTGTAGTCGTTTTTTTGTGTTGTGAGTTAAAACAATGAGGAGATGCTGAATGTGGAGCAGGTAGTGCAGATCTTCATGCCTGAGCCTGGGGCATTGCCTGCATTTAAATGTAAATAGTTACATATAACTTTGTAAATTTTAAAAACTCACACACAAATTAAGCAAACAACAATTTATTTGCATTATAAGTAATAAAAATGGTTTGTTAAACATATTTGTGGTTTTCACAGTAAAAAATCGAACTTTTTCCTACTTGGATTTTATGTTTTTTGTGATTTTAGGTCCATTGTGTTAATACAGTATGTCAAAATAAAAAAATAACTGTACAGTCACACATGTGAGGTTGTGGTGAAAATAATGACACCAAACAAGGCAAGGTAAATAGTTTTTACGGTGAAAATAATGGTAAAATCAAAAGTAGTCAAAAACGGCCAATTATATTCCTGGCCTCCCACCTTCAAACACAGCCTCATTTGGCCATCCATGAAAAAGCTACTTAGGCGCGCAGGTGGTTGAGTGGTTAGAGCGCATGCCATATATGCACGGCTTCCGGCCGGAGGTCCTTTGCTGCATGTCACATCCCCCTCTCTCGCTCCCATATTTCCTATCTGTCTACTGCTTAATAAAGGTGTCTATGCCAAAAAAAATCTTAAAAAAGAAAGCTACTTAACCTCCCACTTTTCTATAGGAATACATGCTTCCTACGGGCAATGCACTAGTCACATTCAAAAATTTAGCCTAGCCAGCCCCAGGCTAACGTTACTTACCATGTCTGCCTCCACCCGCTCATCATCATCAGGTCCTCCTCCCTCGTCTCCCGTTGCAGCAGCACCTGTGGCTGCTGGTGGGTTGGTGGTCCCGGCACCAAAAAGGTCCATCAACTTTGCATATTTAGAAGCCTCCACCTCCAGAGGCTTCAACTCTTTTAATCGCTGTTTCTCAGCACCACCCGGCGTTTCTTCCTCTTATCCATTTTGAAGTTACGAACACAACAGTTTCCAAGACGCTCACTAACGTTCCTACTGGCTCAGCAGCAGCCCGTCCCGCCCATCGAGGTCCCGCCCCGGCCCCACCCTGGTTCGTGTAGTGATTGACAGCACTGTCAGGGCTCTCTAAGCCTGTCAGCCCATGATTGATTGACAATGACAAGCAACAGACCAATTATATGTGGCGATGCTGGTAACATAGTGCCAGAATATGGCACTGCATAATGCTAGCCCTCTGTAGCCAATTGGCCGGCCCGATTGGAGGAAAAGGAAAAAAAAACGAAACAAAGAAAACCCAACATAGCGGACCTGACCAGCCAACATTGGGTCAACGGCCCACTGGGACGATGCCCGGTATGCCAGATGGCCAGTCCACCCCTGCCAGTGACTCCAAACCAGCATCAAATTGTATTAGTAAACGGGACAAATAAGACACACCTATTTTTATTATATTTTAGTGCTTCCTCTATTTTATATGTATATTGAATGAAATTCCTCTCAGGTGCTGATCCGCCTCTTGAGGTAGTATCAGGGGAGCATTATTGGCGAACCGAACCAGTGTGAACTAACCGTCCTCCTGCTGCTAAGACTGGGCGAACATCAGTAAAGTCGCGGCTGGGACCTGAGTCAATATCCGTCGAATATCCAACCTAAAACTAACTTCACGCCGGTGAAAAACCGTCAACCCCAGGTTTGTGCTACAAAGCCAGCACGGGGCATGTCTGATGCCAGAGGTAGGAGACAGGCTCGTCTTTCTGGCCAAAAATGTGTAAAATAGACAGCAAGCACACACCTCATGTCCTGTACATCCACCAACATTTCATGTTTACTATGCAATGCATGCAGATGTTTAATTTAGTTTACATATTTTCAGGGATACAAAATACTGTTTGTAAACAAAAGGTACCTGTTGCAAAAAACTATTTAATGAAAGTTATGTTCACACTTTATCAATCCCAATATGGAAACTGGTCTGTTTTTATAAAAACATGCAATCTGACATGTTTACAAAAGATTTTATCAAAAAGGGACATTTTTTTCAAGTGAGTTTGAAGGTGCAGTGTTTAAAATAGCAGGGCAATTTTGTTTACAATAAAAGCCTTAAAATAAAAGCAATGCTTATAGTAATTTCTGTGTCATTTGTAGTTTGTTTTTAAGAAGAAATCTAAAAAGAATCTATTAAAATCGTAAATCGAGTTTGGTGTAAAAAAAGAGATTACATTTTTAGGCCATATCGCCCAGCAATACTTTACACAGTAGGTTCTTCCAGGGGGCTCTTTCACTTCATAAGAACATGTGCAATTGACATTTTACTTACCTTTAATATTGAGAATACTAATTTCCCCAAAGAAGTTCCCTTCACTCAGCACAGCAAACTCTGTGACCCCATCATCTGCAACAACTGCAAGTTTTCCCTCTTTTATGATGTACATCTCATGGCCTACATCCCCTTTCCTGCAGACGAACTCTCCTGGACTGAACACCTGCAAGGCAAAAGGCATGAGGTACCTCTACACACTTACACATTTCCTATTGTTATCAAAACCTGCCACATGGCTTCTGAAGGGACTAGCTAATCTTGTCCAATCCTATCTCCATGCCTTTACTCCCAATCTTGAATAATATTTTGCCAAGTTGACTTTAAGTTTAAATGCTTATCTAAAGAATCTGGGTACGTCTAAACACCATAGGCATAATTTAAAAATATTTAAATGATAATGACCTACATCTAACAGAGGTTCAATGTAGGTTCAATGCCCCAACTTTTAATATACACTGAACTTCAGTGTTGGTCTACACTGTCAAATTATTTGAAATCTTCTTAATTCAGGTTGCGCAAAGAATCACATTATAATGACCCTATGCTCAAACTGCTACAGCGTATGAATCAAATTGTGAAGTCAGTTTCTCTCTTTCTCCAGTCCGTAACCTTTCCACAAATGAACCTAAACAGGACTTCAGTCAGTATCAATATGTTGTTCCTCTCCCAGTCGTCATGGCAGCCGAGAAGTATTGATCTCCGAATGCAATGTAACTTCGACAAGAGTTAAGGTTGACTGCTACTGTCTTCCGGCAATAACTATCCATGCAATATCTCTGGTGACTTTTTTACGGCTTTTTATTTTAACTTTTCAACTTCAAGGTCAATATTGTTTTTCACTAACGACAAAACAATGTATTATCCGTGCATTTATATGGAACTAATCTTTAGAAGCGGTCCACCTTAACTGTACTCCATGTTACGTCACATTTGGAGATCGAAACGGCAGTGAGTGGAGAAAACATCTGCTAACATGAGTTGTCCAAAAACCTTCTTTTTAGTAAACTCTGTGTACACAAACAATGTTCTCAATGCTCGTGTTCATGTGTAGAGACCCTGGTGATACTACGAGCAAAGTTTCATGTTGTGTCGAGTCTTCTTAGAGTTTTAAAAATAGCGATTTTGATGCTAGTGTAAGAGTGCCCCAGCACTCCATTGAAAATTAGCTTGCCCGAAAACTAAACTACGGTAAATCTTAAAGGTCCCATATTATACTGTTTTTCATCAATTTCACACAGCTGTCAGAGGTCCAACAACACTGTTATGATACTGTATATGTATTGCCCCAAACCCATCCGTGGTCCTCAATTTCAGCTGTCTACAAGTCACTCTACTGAGCTCTATTCAGAGCAGGCCGTTTCTGTGCCTGCACCTTTGAATGCTAATGAGCTCCGTCTGTCAACGCCTACTTGGAGAGCCTTGCCTGCTACGTCACTCTCAGGGAGAGGATGCTGCTTACACTAGCGGTAGCATGCGCTAATGTTTATGGTGGATGTAACACTATGGCCCGCAGAGATTTTTTCGTTCAACCGAACCAGTTTGACCCAGAATCGGACCCAGAAGGAGAGGCTCCTGAAGAAGTACAGACTCTGTGGCTGCAGTGGGGGGTTTCAGAATGGTTAGTGTGTCTGAATAATGTTAGTTTATTTGTATGTGTTGTTACAGTTACTACCATGTAGCTAAAGCCTAACAGTTAGCAAAAGCTGTTTGTCACCAACACAGTCTCCAAGCTCCATCATGATAGTATTAACATTAAACTTGCTTCAAACGCCATTGCATAGCGGACCGAAGCAGTGCTAAGTGGTTAGCCAATTTCCAGTTGACTTCACCATACTCGTAGGCAACTGTAATTACTATCAAACCGCGGCAACACCGTGGCTCGGGTGCAGTTGCTGGGTCCCGTATGGTTGGGACTGATCCTTTTACGAGGGTCAGTGTCGAGGCAAAGCCAGCTTTGTACTGACCCTCATTACTTAAGCTGTCCAACATGAAGTGGTTAGCACACACATACAAGCTAACACGAACCGTAGCCGGAACGTTGTCATTAAAAATGAAACGCAGCCACTGTCTCTTCTGTTGTTCTGTAGCTGGGACAGAATATAGGCACTGATATTGATTTATACAACCAACAACAGAGCAATTTGCGTGTCTAGCTCTGAGTGACGACATTGCGAAACACTGCTATCTTACCGCTGGACACACCAAACTTCACCTTGGGGATGAACAGCCACCCTCGAATATCTCCTATTATCGCGCAGAGGAGGCGGGGCTATGATAATGACTCCTTTCGTCACATAACGAAAGGAGCAGAATCTGAACAGCCTGTAGGAGCGCCGTGTTACCAGTGGGTGGGCTGCAGAGACCATGTAGGAATCGCTTGTTTTCCTCATTCTGGGAGTTGGCAGGCTCAGGGAGGACCAGCTTATATATGTAGAGACCAGAGAAAACGTGTTTTTCATAATGTGGGATCTTTAAAAAGTGATTCTTTAGTTGTAATTATGCTTTTACACTAAGGTTTGACTCATATACATTCACAAAAAAAGCCTAGGTTGCATTTTTGCAAGAGTTTTGCTTTAATTGATTCCACCCTAGATCACAACCACAATGGAAGATAAAATTGATGTCCAGAATATTAGAAGTCCAAAACTGTCTTACTGTTTCATAAACTGCTTTGTGGTTGTTTGAGACTGATAACCCTTCAAACTCATCGATGCAAAGTAGACCTCCTGGATTATATTCAATATTCTGACATGTTGCTGTACCTTCATGTATACACACCACCATCAACACAGCTCCTTACGACTTATCAGTGTAGTGCTTTTTGTGTTTCCAAATATTGCTACACCCCAGTGCCTGCCTTGAGCCACCTCTACAATTGACTACCATCTTTTCCCCCTGACCTGAGGTGTTAGTTTAAGCACCAGCTCCTCCAGCAGACTTTTCTCACAGCTCTGGAAGATGGTGACTTTTGAGAGTGTGGGAAGGTGAACGCTGACTGCGATCTCAGTCCTCAGGTGCACAGGCAGCTGTTGGAGGATCTCATTCTCTCGCATAATTTTCTTGTTGATGTGAAGATGCTGGTACCAGTTGTCAATACGATGTCGAAGCTCCTTGCTGATGTGATGGCTACGCAGGTATGCCTTCACCTGAAAGAGAAAAAGCAAGAATCTAAGCCATCACTATACCTTTCTCTTAGTTTCTGAAATTTCATGAGGAAATGTGCTTTCTGAGTCTTCCAACGAACCAGCTCATGGTTTGGGAAGAAAACATTATCACGGTCCCTCAGGCTTGTGATGACATTGCCAACATTGCCAACAATTGATGCAAACACCAAAACAGCAATAAGCAGGTCCGCAATCATAAACAAGTACTCCTCTTCCCTTTTTGGTAGGGGGGTGTCTCCTACTGTGGTGAAAATCTGGGCAGAGAACCAGAAGCAGTAAAAGTACTGACGACGCATTGAGGCAAACTCTGGGTTGGAGATGTTGGGGTAGACCCAACGATCACTGCCAAAGCCGATGTAGCTAGACAGTGCAAAGTAGAGACAGGCATTCCAGTGGATCAACACAAAGATGTAGATCATTAGCTTAGAGATGCGGAAAGTGTTTGGGTATGAGGTCCTCGTCTCCATGCGATCCAGGGCCTCATTGAGTCGGGGCATACGCAGTAGTCGATTGATCCTCACCAGTGGAGTTTGGATGCCAAAGACAAAGTAGAGGAAGTCGGTGGGCATCAGGGAAGCCAGATCCCTTAAGAAATGCTTAGAGTATAGGTAGTGCTTTTTCAACTGAGTTAGATCCTTGACTAGGATACCTTGATCCAAGTAGCCTGGAGAGAGAACAAAAAGGTTTATAAAAGCCCAGGGGTACACTTCATACACTCATACAATTACCTCGTCAAAGCATAGGTAGGAGCAATTAGTATCGTATCAAATCTGTCTGACTTGCAAGATTGAATAATGCTTTCACATCATGAATGAAATGTAATCATGGGAAAGATATGATTGAAGATTTATATTACATTTCAAAGACTCAATGAAAATTAACAAAATCAAAATATAAGAATAATGAAAATACAAAATATTTACCGGTATGAACAGTGATGATCATGTCAACCATATACATGAGGTCTGACAGATAGTCCAGTGTAAGCCACACAGGTAGGTAGCTCAGTGCAATTTTAGTGAAGCACGTCCTGAGAAATGACAAGTGATTAAAAATAATATGCTTATAACTATCCTTAATTCATTGTATTCCATGTTTGTACCTTAAAATGATAATCACTGAGTTGTAGACAACAGGCAAGATCATGAGCTGTATCCAGACGTAATAAAACTGTTCTGCTGGATCAACTGTCCACTCTTTCCAGCTAAGAGGGAAATGATGATGAAGAGAGGAGAAGGGGGAAAATAAGGTTTCATAACTTCAACAGCCAAAAAGATGTTAGTGGAATAAGAGGACAATAGTTATTCATGGCTATATAATACCAAACTATGTCACGCATAATGTCTTAAATACCTAAACATATTTTGGAAAGACAAAGGCCATGCGGTTGTAAATCATCAGCTTATATGAGATGAACATGTTTTGACTTGTCATCAATTAATTCTGAATGCTTATATTTTAACATAAAAAGGATGATTAACAACACACAAATTGAAATGCATATAGAAGAATATACAATTGAAAAAAGCTCAAGTTGTGGATGAAAAGGCTTTCTGGTGCCCTATTTTAGCTGGACTTAAAAATTGTATTCTCTCATCCGAGACATTTGTGAGCTTTTCATAAAATCAGAAGTAACAAAGTCTGAAAAAATGGGCAACTGTCATCACACTAAATGTAATAATATCAATGCCTCATACTATATATCAGTGATAAAGGACATTTTTCGAGATCATATGGGTTTTTTTCTTTTTTTTTGTAAAAATACATATTTCCAAGCTTTAAAATACTTACTTAACTTTTAGCTTCTGATCCAAACTGATATGTTTCCCTTTATCATTGACTCCGTCTTCTCCTCCTTCGTTCGCTTTATGCCCCCTATGCCACCGGAGCAGTCTCTGCCACTGGTTATTTCTAATACCAAGATCACCTTGTTTATCCATCCTCCAAAGTGAAGCGTCAGACTAACACATGTTTCTAAATGATGGTGGTCTTTGCTCTTTTTCCCTCCTGCAGGCACGATGTACTTTCTTGGACCTTTTTTCAAACAACCTTGTTGACTTGCATCAGGAAGTACTGCGTGGTTCACATAACAACAACCTAGGTCTACCAGGGCACTGCCTGGTGATGCAGGTATCTATGGGAGGAAACCACAACACATGTAATGTGTCCTCTGGGGATCCCTTCTTCCCCTAGAAAACCAGAGGGGTCTGCCTTCATCCCAGAGCCTGCTAGAAAACACTAACTGGAGTATAAAGCAGAACTAGAGAGAAATCTCACATTCAACAAATGTACTTATAGATACTGTTAATGAAAAGAGATAACAGAAAAAATAAATGAGTTTATTTTTATTTGAATAAAAATCTGTCCAAAATCAAATTGTTTAAAATATAAAAAACCTCGAAAGGAAACAAGGGAAAGCGCACACAAACTAAAGTGATAGAGTGAAAAGGCAAATTTACCTCAAATGAAAAACATTAATTAGCCTTTGTCTTAACTTATAATGCAAGTTTTTACATTTTGTTGTTTTATATTCACATTTTTTAATTTAGGTTGATGCTTTGTTCATTACATGTATTGTGTTCGAAATATAGGGGCCTTAGTCTATCCAACATTAAGGCTACGTTAAGCTCTTGAAATCCAGTCCACCTTGACAATGAACCCATTCTATGCTCAACTACAAGATTGAAGCTGCTGTATAATTAAGCTGGTAAACCCTCTTTTACAAAGGGGAACTTTTTAATGCAGAACTTAACTTTCACTGTATATTGATGTATATGTGTTATTTCCACCATTGTTTTACAATCAGTCTAACTGCCCAGATTAACTGCATTGCCCAGAGTGATTAAAGCATCACAGTGCAAAAAGCCTTAACGCTTATGTTATCAATTAACTGAAAACACTTAAATCCCAACTGAGGGTCAATATACTAACTTTTCGCTTTCAACCGTGTCACACAGTTTAGAGTTTGGCTTATTACCAAGGTCAAGAGTTTACTTTTGCAATGAAATTCACTGATTTAATACATGTTCAGTTTCTAGTAGTACTATCCATGATTGCCCTCTGTGGATCTGGAAGGCTGTTCAACCTGAGGGAATTTATGAGAATCAAACTAACTACAACCTATTTCTAAGATTTAAAAGATGCATTGTTTTTATCATGTTCTTTTTCTTTATTCCTTTATAGTTTCTTTTTCATTAGAATACAACTCAGGTAGACATCAGGGTAAATATAATAAATGATAAATATAAAAGAAGCAAATAAACAGCAAAGTTATGTGAGCACGTGTATACATACACAAAGAGGAAAGAAGAAAAGGGGAGACTAGAATACATATTTGATTTAGAAGGTGTATTAGGGTTCAGATTACCTCACTGTATTATTATAGCCCAGGCAAGACTTTTCATAAATATGTTTTTTTATTATTTTTTTTATTTAAAATTTTTAAATCTTCTTAGTCCAAATATTATATGTTAGGGTCAGGTTTTGAGCATTTCAATATAAAGAATTGAATAGCTGCTGTTCGCAAAATTTGTTAAAGCCATCTTTTAGCTCTCCCATCAATGCCTTTTGGTATTAGACTCTTTAGGGTTCACCTACTGGGGCGGGGCAGCGGGGAAGCAGGGGATTCATCTAATAGTGCACAACTAATGCAATCAATAGGATAAAGTCAATCACATTGTGAATTCCTTCCACATAAAGCACATTTCAGTCATAATAATATGTTATTTTTCAGGGTTTGGTTAAATAGTGAAATATATTACAAAACGAGGTGAATTGGTTTAGTCTTAACTCTTGGTTGACGGTGTTGGGGAATGGGTAATGTGTTGATTCCCAAGTGTCAAATAAACAAATGGAAAAGAAGAGGTCAAAGCCATCAGGTGCCCAGTTCAGGAAAAAGAGAAAAGAAGAAGAGGAGAAACGAGCAAAAGATAAAGTTATGGAGCCATGTCATCTACTCTTCATGAGTTTGATCATGCATGTAATGACATGAAATGATGTTAATTAGTACAGGCTAACTCATATGTTTGTTAGCCTCTTGCTATACTGCTGAAGCAGAATCGCCTACTGAGGCTGAGCCTCTGTGCACTGACCTGCTAACTGACCTTCAGTTCTGGTGTGAGAATTCGGACACAACTGGTTTCCAGGGGACCAAGACCAAGACTTTGTATTCCCTAGAAACGACAGTGACGGAAGACGTTGCCACCATCAATACTTCAGGAAGTCATTGGTTAGTGGGGAAAATATAATGGATATTATATTTAATAATAATATATGGAGGTGAGATTCATGGATTAATGGATTAAATTTACAACGGAATATCCCTTTAAGTTATTGAATGCCTAGATATTCAAAACCATTTTTGGGCCATTTAAACCCACTTTGCAATTTGGTTGTTTGTAAAACTTTTTCAACTATATCCATACATTATAACCTGAAAAATATCCATAAGTCCTAATAAGATTCTTAAAATGTGAGATTGTTGTTACAGTTTCAGCTCAAAATAACAGCACATCATCAGTGTATAATGTATTTTATGTTGCTTTTATGTTTTTGTCATCCCTGTTATGCTGTGTTAGTGGTTCAGCGCTGATATTGAACAGCGGGGGGGCGACAGAGAAAAACATTGTCTACAACCACATTCTAGGGTGAAGTGAATTGATAGAAACCTAGTCACTTTAAAGGCATTCCGAGGATTAAAATATAATGTTTGTATCAATTTAATTAAACTAGGGCCAATTTTTTCATGTCTGAAGTAGGAAATAAGATACGTGCAGGCTTTAGTCGGGTTTTCTGTACTACAATGGATGATTGCTGTTTATTTAGTCCTAATGCCAGTGCTTAACTTGCCCTGTTAGCATTTTCATAATAGTTTTGGCTGGTGAACCTTAAATTGCCTTAATTTTAGCAGCCCGTAGATATAGTATGGACAGCCTACCTGTCTACATGCGCTGACTCCGCCCATCACTCATTGCGCATGAACAGAGTCTACACAGCACGCTACTGGAGCAGTGGCAGTATTAGGGATTTAAGCAAAAAAAAAATACAAAATACAAAATACAGGCTGAGACTAATGGTTCTATCTGTCTGTCTAGCAACGTTGATTGATAAACCTGCCTTCATGTCCGATGCGAACATTGGCGCTTATCTCCATTCGGTCATTTCCATGGACTAGCCCAGGGGTGCCTACACATTTCTAGCTTGCGAGCTACTTTTAAAAAGACCAGGTCAAAATGATCTACCTACATAAAAAATATTTAACATCTATTTATTTATACATGCACTGAGTATACGTTATGTGACACACTGCATAACTGATATTGAGAGAGTAATGTAACCCTTGGTATTGCACATAACAATTGACAGCAGTAATGCACATAGGTGACAAATAGCCATCAATATTGCACACAGTTTACACAGCGGGAGCCCGGTTTTCTCGATAAAGCTTTTGAATGAATGAAAAATTCATTCATACCCTAACTCTTCCCGCGTGCGTTCTTTCATGGGCAGTGAAATCTGGAGAGGCACCCATCTGCAATCAAGATGGCCGACAAGGGCGCCGCCATATATCCAATCTATACCGGAAGTCCCAACCGGAAGTCCCAACCGGAAGTTGGTTGATCACCAAAATAAAACCAAAATAAAAGCCGCCATTTATCCAATCCATACCGGAAGTCTCACGCGGAAGTTAGTTAATCGCCAAAATAAAACCAAAATAAAAGCCCAAACAATCTCTCTAAACGTGCCTATTTTTTAAATTTGCATTTCCTATAGAGCTTGGCAACGTGCCGAAGTGTCGGGCGCCATCCTCGTTGCAAGACGCCAAAACAAGAGCGAGAGAGAGAGAGCTCTCGATAATCATATCTAACTAACGAGGAAAGAATGAATGTATGTCTCAGTTACTGACTGCAGGGATCAAAATTAGCGCCCGCCATCCGCCATATGCGGGGGAATTTGTGTGCTGGCGCCTGGTGGGTGAATTGAATCCGTTTACCAGCAACTGTGACGGATTCATTCCACTCAGATCTGATCCAATTAATCTTAATGATCTATATCTTGGTTAAGGCATAACAGTGCGCTTTACGCGACCCAAGAGTTAGATCCGGTCAAATTATGTTTCTGATTCGACCAAAGTGTCAGCTGGACTTTAGAAGGCCGGAAATCCACAAGTAGGCCTACTTGAACAGCTGTAAGCGGTCATTTGGACCGCTAGATTTTAAACTCTATAATCTCTCATGTAAATACCCGATTGAGTGATGAATGCATTCATTATGTCACAATATATTTTTCTTTAACGAAATTACACCAAAATGTACATTTTGACAAGTTTAATTATACATTTATTAATAACATAGTAAACCGTTATTTTTGCATATTTACACAAGAATTTAATAGACAAAAGTTAGAACAATTAAAAGTAACTTATTTGATTATGAATGATTTTATTATAATATAGCCTATAAGTTAAAAAAATATAATAATCGAAAAAGCTGGAAACGAGCTGATCTCAAACAAAAGAAGAGCTGTTGTGATCATTGGTCACAGTCTGCAGATTACATCCACTCTCCTCACACAGTCACCACACACGGGCTTGTGGCATTTCAAGTGTCCGACGTTTGGTTCCGTTTGCAGCTCTTTCGGACCGGCACTGCCTTCGTCTCCGTGTCTGCTGCTGCGGTGGTTGCTTCCGCTGCTGCCCACCCTGTGCCGCCTGCCGCGGCCGCTTTCCCCTCCATGTATTCTGCCCTCAGCTCCTCTGCCAGCTGCTGCAGGACTTTCCTCCGGGCTCTCCTGCTGCTGGTGCTCCTTGAATAAGATGCGGGCATTGAACCCAGCCAGGTCGAGGATGTTATAGAAGACCGCCACTGGCTATCTTTCCGCCTTTGACGGAGTACTCCCTCGCATCTGGTCCGGGACGTCCACGCCGTAATTGGTGTTGTTGTAGTACATGACAGACTCTGGTGTTGCCTTCGCCCCACTAAAGGTGCCCACACCTGTGCAGGTGCTCAGGATGTAGACATTCGTCCTTGGCTGGTACACAGTCAGAGTCGCATCATTTCAGCACTTCGTGTTGTGAACAGTTCCGCTCGCTGTTTCATGGAGGGAGGAACTCCCGTTGTTGTTTGCCCATGGTGCCATACAAGCTATTTAATACAACTATATAATTATTAACTCACAAGTAAATTCACAAAGAGGCACAGCTGGAGACCGCTAACACAGTTAGAGACAAGAAAGACAATGAAAGCAGCAAACCACGAGAAAAATGGAACAATGAAACCCCGCGAAGTGATGTGCGGTCAGTTTGGGTAACATATCATATTTTGTGTAATTTATATAAAAACTATTCCAAGTTAAAATACAGACACTTTTAGGAAAAGTCATGTAACAGCAGTATTGCATTTTTTCATTCAATGTTATAAGTGTTAAGTGTTGTATTTTCTCTATAAATGTCGATGTTTTCCTCAATTCCTAATATATACAATTAATGAAAATAAATTAAATGTTAAATAAACTTTATTTAACATGGTAGATCCCTTTGTATTGAGATTAATGGGTAATGGTGGTAAGGACTTGGTGTTTAATAGCTGAACAGTGGTAGTTGGCCCATATCATTTCCTGTTAATGACTGACACCGGCCCCCCACCACAGAAAGGAAAGTTGATGTGGCACCCACCGAAAAAAGTTTGGGGACCCCTGCTGTAAATCATTGGTGGTGATACAGTGTAAGGACTGTATTGCCCAGATATTATACAGGATCTTGTTTGCAGGAAGCTGGCATGCTCTCTCCGTCTTTCCTGTATATGGCCGAGCCTGCTCACCAGAGGATGCTTTCATTAAGCACAGTACAGACTACCCACACATTGTTTGCTCAAAAGCATAATAAAGAAACTAAGCTAAAAGACATCAGTTAGCTTGTCGTTTCCTCATCCACCAGGGATCTTCAGGGATGAGGGGGGCATCATGAGCAACACAGTGGCCTCAGACAAGTGTGATGCAACAGAACGGGGAGTTCCTGGGTCTGGAGATGTGTTCATTTTTATGTGCAATATCAAATTACAGTGTTGGCCTTATTTGTGTGTGTGTATGTGTGAGCAGCCCCCCACATACACATATATACTCACACACACACAAACATTGTATTTGTGTTTAATAACTGTAATATTAATATTTGCAATCAATAATAATTGTAAATTAATGAAACAGTAACATAAATTAACATTTACCATGCACTAATTTGATAGTAAGTATGACATTTGTTGTGACCTTTTTATCAATTCTCTATTTAATTTGAGAATTCTGTTTATTTATTCTTAGTTATTCTTCAGTCATATTGTGTGTGTATGTGTGTGTGTGTGTGCCCCCTACCACCACCACACAAAATTAATATTTACATTTTTATTCATAACGTTGATATTGAAGCTAAATCTATGAAATGTTAACATTTATGTTAGTGATTATTATAGGCTTCTAACTAACTTCTGAGTAAAGTTGTGGCGAGACAATTAACTAATCAATTACACCGTTACGATAAACATGTAAATGCACAAAATGCATAGAATTATGTTATGTGTTAACCATACAGTCTATGGTTAAACGTACGTGTTTTTTAAGCTTTTATTTAGGTGATTAACTAACTTCCGCTTGAGACTTCCGGTATGGATTGATAAATTGCGGCTTTTATTTTGGTGACCAACCAACTTCCGGTCGGGACTTCCGGTATGGATTGGATATATGGCGGCGCCCTTGTCGGCCATCTTGGCTGCAGATGGGTACTCTTAGGAAATCTGGCCTGTAGTAGCCCCAGAAGTATGATGGCCAGAGTCTTTAACTGATGTTTAATGGCTTTTAATAATTCCACATCACACTGTAAGAGCTGTGAAGAGAAACAGCTAAACATTTCCTCTCAATCAATTAACCGTTACAAAATAAAAATAAAAATAAATATTTACACACTTTAGCTGACTAGAGTTAAACCAACAACAAATACATAACACATCTCACACCTTGTTTCCTCTCTGGAGACACTTAACCATATGATAAAAAGTCTTCTTGATGCTTCTCCGTTCATCCGTCTTCTACTGGTATCAGCCGGAGTGCATGGAAAAGCTTGCGAACATAACACAGTAACGTCCCGATATTTGTTTCAAAATAAAATTTCAATTTCAAAATAAAATGTAATTGTTTTCACAAGTTCAAAATACATACAAATATGCAATACTGATAAACACAAAAACCCCACAAAAGATACTAAGATAGAGTCCTTTACACTCCCACCAAATCATGAGTGATCAACAGAACAGCACAATGTTCACTGAATTACGAATGATTTCTCCATCTTCAATGAAACCTACAGGTAAATACAGTTATATGAAACAGTATGCATAAACACATTTTGAAACATATGAAATAGAACCAAGGACTATTAGTCTTGGATTGTTGAAGACTAAAAGAAAGGGTGCACTTTCAAAAGATTCCAGCAGCAAAACCAGTTTCTGAACTGGGTGCTCTATTACAGTAACCTTGTTGCAGTGTTCACCCTTGCTACTAAATTTACGATCACTGATACACAGTTTGACCCTCCTGATAAGTCCATCTTTACTAACAGTGTCTTCTGTAACTTTACTAAACCTCCATTAATTTCTTGGCAAATCATCACTCCTCTCCAACACTATATAATAATAATAATAATGATAATAATGATAATAATAATAATAATAATAATAATAATGTGCCTTCAAATGATGTATTTGAGGTAAGGCAGGGTTGGGCTTCTGGGGTGAGAATAGTGCAATAGAGTGGAATAGCGAATAGGCAAGAGTGTGTGCAGGGTTCAGACTCCGCAGTCCCTCACTGATGGGGACAGGTTATGAAGGATCTTGAAAGTAAGGAGTAGAATCTTGAAATCAATGCAGGATTTGATAGGGAGCCAATGGAGTTGCTGCAGGGCTGAAGTGATGTGTTTAGTGAAGGGAGTTCTGGTGATGATACAAGCAGCTGCGTTCTGGACCAGTTGGAGTTTATGAAGTGATTTCCGAGGAAGACCATGGAGAAGAGAATTACAGTAGTCCAGACGAGATGTAACCAGGGTGTTTACGAGAATAACAGTGCAGGTTGGTGTGAGTGAGGGACGGAGGCGTTTGATGTTGCATAGATGAAAATATGCAGACCAGGTCACATTGTTGATGTGGGCTTCGAAGGTTAAGGTGCCGTCCAGAATGACACCCAGGCTCCTTACCTAGGGTGATGGTAGGACAGTGGAATTGTGGATGGACATGAAGAAGGGGTTGTGCTTTGCCAGGGTGGAAATGGTGCCAACGAGGAGGGCCTCGGTTTTGTCACTGTTCAGTTTAAGGAAGTTGAGTGAGAACTATGTCATCAACCTTCAAGTTTCTCCTTGGATCATGCCAACACTGTCTGACAGCTAGGTTGGAAAGGTACTCTTTGCGCCAGTGACTCCAAAACTGCTCTGCAAGGAACTGTACCTGACGCCACCTTTTTCGAGCATACATATGCTCCTTTATGAACTTTCCAGGTGGTGGTAGGGCGGTTACAGACTTCATAGTGAGCAGGTGATTTGGGGTAAGTGGCTCAAGGCTCTTTGGGTCATGTAGGTTATTAACCGTCGGTGGATGGCTGTTTACAATTGCCATTGCTTCAAAAAAGAAGGTTCTCAGAGAAGCGTCATCTAGCCTGTCTGCCTGTCTAAGGGGAGTGAAAGGGTGACAGTGAGAATACTTCTGACTGCTCGCATCTGCCTTTCCCATACTCCACCAACATGACTGGAATGTGCTGAATTCATAACAAAGTCACACTGCTTATCAGCAAGAGAAGCAGTGAGTCGGTCTGTATCAAGTGCAATTCGAGCCATTGCACGCATTCAGCAGCGAATTAACAATGACAAATCAAATGGCATCTCCACAGTAGCAGAGTGCTTCATCATTAAGGCTCTTCAAAGATAACTTGAAGTCACTGAGCAAAGGAATCAAACTGCAAACCCACAAACAGCTATACAAACTCGATACCTTCATAGACAAGGATGGTGTGCTGAGGGTGGGAGGAAGGCTGAGCCAATTGTCTCTTCCTAGTTAAATCAAGCATCCTGCAATAATTCCAAATGATCACCACATCACCAGCCTGATATTTGCACACTGTCATGAGAAGTCAAGCACCAAGGCAAGGAACTTACAGTCAATGAAATACGGCAGCGCTGCCGCTCCCACCACATGCATCACGGTGCCCTTCCCCTATCCAGGCATGAAAAAGGGAAAAGGTGAGAAGGTGATACAACGGGCAAGCTCCCCCGGTCGAAAATGTAGAATATTTCATATTTAAAACATCAATCTGATGCATTTTGAGAGAAAAATGAAGCAGAATTACAAGACAGTGTGAATGTATGATAAACTATCTATCTATACATTGTCACATATGCTATATAAGAAATGAGACTGACAACTTCTCTCATGACATGCGCAACAGCACAACTTTAATAGCGCAATCTGCCACAAAGAGTGTGTTTTGACAAGACCAACATGGGTTTTGAAAAAGTTGCTGTCTCTCTGCTTGGAAGAAAGGTGCTGGCTACAGCGTGTTGATACTATGACCTGCACCTTCTTCTTGTGCACTTCTGTTTGACAGTGTGCCTGCAGTGCATGGCTGCCCTTCTTTGCATAGTTAATGGCAGTTTTTATGCTGGGCAGCAAGCCACCAATTTGCGGCTAGGTCCATGGATTTAGACAGAAGGCGGTATATTGGAGGTCTGTTCTGGTCCGCCAATTCGCCGCCTTGGAGGGTACACCTCGGATGCTATCTAAATCCGAGACGTCGATGTGCCGGCTATTGCGTGAGATGGGCGGAGGTGTCGATGACATGCACTGATGTGCGACCCACAGCCGAGGAATTTTTAAAACCAGAAAACAGCTGATCACAGCAGTCAGTCTATCACTTCATCTGCAGATGTCAAGATGAGTGACTGGAAAGCCGCTGAGATCCAGGAGATGCTAGCGTCTCCGGCTAGAGGCCTACAGTCTCTCTTAAGGCACTCTAGTAGTGGCAAGCTACTAACGGTGGCTACTTTCAAATTAAAAGCCCCCCGCTAAGAACTCATTGCTAGACTCCAATGGGGTGCAATGTAAAGCTGTTATTTTGAAGACAAATTCGTTGTCTTTCTGACAGAGAATGCAACAGACTTTACCTTCAGCCTCCAGTCAGTCCCCTCCCCTCAAATGAGTTGTAGAGATTTTAGAAAAGTTGTTTTTATCGAATTCAAGGCTCCCTTCAGGCGCGCACATGTTTGCAGTTCATTCTCTGGTATACCTCCAAGCTGTCATCTTTTTTGGAGATGGCCTCGAAAGACAGCAGGAGTCAGGAGCAGAGAAAAGAGAGAGGAAGAAACTGCAAGATGATGCCCGAGCATCACTTGCAGGTAAGTCCTTGTTTAATCATTCTTAAATACGGGAAATGTGCTGCTTATGTTATGGTTAGCCCAACATACACCTCAAACTAGCTGACATTATTGCTAATGTTAGCAAACTCAAATATGGTATAACTTAAGTGCAAGCTAAATTGAGATTTTACTGTTAAACATTAACGTTATCTATGCATTTTACAATTAACTGACGCCAGCTAGCTGTTACTTTACTTAAGATATTGAGCAGTAGTTTATTGTTTATTTTGACGTGACGGTGGTCAATACTTTCTCAGTAACAGATGGCAGTCAGTGCACAAGGTAGGCTAACAATTCCTCTTCCTTCAGACTGCTTATTACCGTATAGCGTGCAATTAATAGTCTTTAGCCAGGCATTTAGCAAAGTTTAGCATAACTTTAGTGTCATTTGAGAACGCATATTTTGGCGTTTGCAATGCATAACAAACACACCACCATCTTTAGGACTGTCATTCAGTAGAATTCAGCAAAATGTAGGTGACAGTAGCCCTTTTTAGATAGAAAAGGCGGCACATTTGCTCCAAGGTAAGGACGGCAATGTGCCGGCCTGTCTTTCTAAAACAGAGGTGTAATATTCCTCCTTTTCCAAAAGCCGCCTCTGAGGTAGGCGTAAACATGTGACGTGATGTGAAGCTCGAAGTTGGGCTGTGAACAGTGACATGGAATTTGTCTTCAAAATAAGAGCTTTACATTGCACTCCATTGGAGTTTAGAACTGGGTTCTTAGCGCAGGGCTTTTAATTTGAAAGTAGCAACCGTTCCTAGCTTGCCGACACAACGACAAGCTAACACAACCAAACAGCTACAGAGACTGAGGAGACGCTAGCATCTTCTGGATCTCAGCAGCTGTCCAGTTGCTCATCTTAATGTCCGCGGATGAAATGATGGACTGACTGCTGTGATCAGCTGTTTCTTGGATTTAAAACTCCCCGGCTGTGGGTCGCACAACAGTGCAGGTCATTGACACCTCCGCCCACCTCACGCAGAGGCCGGCACATTGCCGCCTCATTTTTAGATAGCAGGTGAGGCGGAAATAAGTGTACCCTCCGAGGCGGAAAATCGGCAGACCAAAACAGACCCCCAATTTGCCGCCTTCTGTCTAAAACCGCAGACTGAGCCACCAAAAGGACGGGCAGATTGGTGACTTGCTGCCCTGTCTAAAAACAGCTAGTCTCTGACACACACTAGGTGAGGTGTTGGATGTGCAGTGGGACAGAAAATGGCTCTTGATAATGAGAAGTCTGAACAACTCAGACTTTTAGTGTTACTGCTAGAGCTAGCTTAGTGACTGCTGAATGTGACAGAAGCTACATGACAAAATGAACTGGTGTTTTGATTGCATTTATGTCAGGATGCAAAGGCATGGACGATATTTGCCAGTAAAATACAAAAACGTTTTGTAGTAGAAAAAATGCTCTCGTAACCATATGTATTCAATTAAATGGTAAAAAAATGTTTAAGATTAAGAAATGTAGTCTTGTGTAAGGTGTATCATTTTGCTTTTATTCCTGTAGGTAAGATATAAATATAAAATGTCATTAAGAATGATGTAAAGCAAACATTATTGTTGAATTGTGTGCAATATTGCAACTCATTCTATCGTCTTTTATATTATATTATATTAGATAAGATTAGATTCATCAAGTAGTTGACAAAAATCAACTTCAAATCATTTTATTCAATCTCTCTCTCTCTCTCTCTCTCTCTATATATATATATATATATATATATATATATATATATATATATGTATGTATGTATATAGGTATTGGTTCTCTATATTAAAATTAAACTTACACAGACAAGGACAGACAGTTATATATGTTTATTAACTAATAAAGTTCAGGGTAAATAAATGAAATGGCAATTTAGACAAACAACAACAGATAACAGAAAATGTAGAGACTGTAATAAATATATTACGGAGTAATTTTCAATACTAACGAGACCCTGATCAAATTCCTCTTAAGCTCAAAAGGTAGGAATCAGAACTAAGACACCAAATCTTATTTTTTACGTGTGTGAATCCAGGCTGTATGGAGAGGTTCAGCCTTCTTTGTCTGGGAGTGGGGAAGTCCTGAAGTTTTGATTTCTTCGGGTGTTCTGGGCTCAACTGCGGGCTCGCAGTGCTGGTCCAATAGCCAGAGGGAAGTCCAGCACTCTCGGTCCAAAGGCCTAGCGGGAGTCTGCTTGAGTGCCCTGGGGGCAGAGAAGGTCTTGGCTTGGAACAAAAGTCTCTGTGTTTTTGGAAACCGCTTGCACGGCTTGGTTGTAACGGTCGTTACTCAATACAAGATGAATAAAATTAGATTCACTTCCTCGGAATCAGGCTGTGATACTTAACAGTATTTAAAAACAAAATAAAAAGGAACAGAACTTTGTTCTGTTGGAGCTTTGATAAAAGTGAAGCACTTAAAGCAGTGATTCAATACCACAAATTATAAAATTGGCTATAAAAATTAAATCAGCACGTTGTTGATTTCTGCAGAGATCGCTTGTCTTAGAGCTTGTTGCAAAAATAAGAATAAAGTAAAGGTTTATACTTTAAAAAGAAGAGCGTGAAATTATAAAGGAGAGTGTGATTTTAAAAGAAGTGGAGTAAAGATAAGAGTGCAGAAGAGAGTGAGGGAGAGCCTGTCTGTCTGTTTTATTATCCGTCTGGCAGGTGGACCTAGAGGGGTGGGCTGACAGTGTTCACTTCTTCAGCGATATTATGAGTTTAAACTCACAAGACTTAAATACACTAAACTATCGCTTTTAATGTTTCAAGATTGTGTATCACCTTTCCCAGACTTTCACCATGGCTTATTACAAAGAAAAGAATATGACAAGATTAAAATCACTTAACATTCAAAGAAGTAAAACTTGATCAAACATAAAACACACTTGGATGTACAGCAGAACTGAGGACTTATACATATTCCTTCTAGTTCTAGCTTAATACTTGTTACCAAAACATGTCAAAGACATTTATTATTAAGTTAAACAAAACTTATAAAATAATAGATTGCATGAAAGTCTGTTCCATTCATACCAGGACTCACCAAAAGGTGGTGCTGCAGTTCCACCAAATATCAAACACATCAAAACAGAACCTTTATCTTGGCTTAACTTAATGCTAGAGAAACGTGGAAAACATCAGTTTTATGACCTGTTTCTACTGTTTCTTAATTTATTAAAATTAAGAAGATGAGATTCTGGTTTAATGGTTGATTGGAATGTCACAGCCCTTACAAAAACATCGTCTTAACCCTTTCATGCATGAAATATTTGATTACATATTTTTTTACCCAGTGATTTTAGAGTACCATAAGGGTACATAAACATGGTGAGAATCCCCTAAGGAGATATTTTTTTGTACACTCCAGTGTACTCAGTGCGCTTTCCTTAAAACAAATATTTATATGGTAATTTGTTGAAATACTGTGCAAATCATGAAATAATATCACAGTATACCTGTATAATCACACTACAGTCATTACTAGTCTTCCTGCCTGGCAAATGGTGCCATTGCATTCTTTATTGCTGACTATTCACACACACAGACTCAAACACACTCAATTTCTTTCAAATTACTTTATTGTCAATTCATATCACTTTATAAACACACACACACACACACACACACACACACACACACACACACACACACTCTCACACCCAGTAAGAGGTTACAGAACTCCTCTCACCCTATAAATAGTCACATACTCTCTCCCTCTAAACAGTCACTGAACAAATACTCTCAACCAAAGTAACAGGAGTAATGGACTGGTGGAGGGGATAAATCAGGGTATGGAGAAGAGATGGATTGATTGATGGATGAGAGGATGGAAAGGGGCATCTCCTCTTTCAATTATCTCCTCAAATGAAAGTTGGAGAAGCAATCAGGGCACACAAACACAACACATTGCAAGCAGGTGTACTTGGTTCTCCGGTCACAACTCTCATCACTGCACCTCATGGCATTTTCCTTTTTGAGCTTGGGCCAGTGGTTTCCAGGTGCATACCGGACCTCAGGAGGGACCTTGACCACAGCTCTTCGCTTCACTGGTGGTGGAGTGGCACTGGGTCTGCCTCGGGAGTGGATCTTCACAGAACCTGTGTTGATCAGAGCACGAGCTGTCGATGCCTTGAAGTGCAGGAGGTCTTTTGCTTCATTCCCAGACATCCTGTACAGGAACCAGGCATTCACAACTGCGACGTCCACGAAGTGAAAGAAGACTCTTATGTACCACCTCCTGTTTCGGCGTCTGTGGGGATACGCTGCCACCATCGGATCCATCTGGTCGACTCCTCCCATGTGCTGATTATAGAGCTTTACAGCAAATGGCCTTTGGACCTTCAGCATCTTCTTCTCCTTCTTGCTCCATCTTTCTGCTTCATCGGTTGGAGACACACCAGTGCAGGAAGAGGCCATATGGATAACTGAACTGTCCATCCAGCTTGTGATGGTTATGTTTTGGCGACTCGTCACAACCGAGACAGACCCTCTTCCCTCTTTCTTCAGCTGCTTTTCTGTTTTTAGCTTTTCCTGTGCTCCATGGAGCCTGTTCTTCCGATACGTGCCAGTGCCGAAGATGCCTTGATGCTTCAAAGCCTGGAGGAGGGGAATGGTACAAAAGAAGTTATCGAAAAACACCATGTGGTTTCGGTCCTGCAGGTCCTCACAGAGGCGCATCACGACATCTCCAGCCATTCCAAGTTGGCTTATTTCTCCTCGTCCTCCAGATGGACCCTGGTATGGTTCGAAGCTATACATATAGCCAGAGGACCCAGCTCTAACCCACACCTTCACTCCCCAGGGCTTCGGCTTTTTGGGGATATACTGCTTTATGGACAAACGTCGCTTGAAGGGTATCATCATCTCGTCCACAGACTGATACTCCTCTGGATCAAGCGATGCACTGAAGGTGCCCTGGAGAGCATTCAGGAATGGTCTGATCTTCACAAACCTGTCTGCGTTTTCGGGGTCGATGGAGTAATTGTCCACAAAGTGAACGTATCTCAAGATCTTCTCAAACCTGTTGACTGGCATGGCATCGGCAACCAAATCAAGGCGAAGTCCTTGCTCTGATGACCAGTACATCCTTGCTCTTGGGTACTTTATGTAGGACATTACCATGTTCATTCCAAGGAATGTTTTGAACTCGTCAGAGGTCAGTTCCAGCTTCTCATTTCCTTTTTGCACAGCATAAAGGTTTGTATTGAAGACAATGTCATCAATCATCTCCTGTGTGAAAAGATGTGAGAAGAAGTCTATTGGATACCTTCCCTCTACATTCATCTGGCTCTCTCCTAAGAAAGTGGGAAGATCTCCTCCAAACTCATTATCCATAGATCTCCATGTATTTCTGACACTCTTTCCCTTTGCTTTCTTCCCCTGAGCTCTGGGTGGTGGTGAATTCTCAGCTTCCTCAGCCTCATCTTCCTCCTGACCCTCATCTATTACCTCATGTGCCTCACGTTCTTCTTCATGACCCTCATATTCTTCCTCCTGTGCCTCATCTCCCTCATCACTGTCACTGCTGGATCCGGCTACTTCCCTGCTTGCACCATTCTGTTCAGGCATCCAATCCTCATCACTGCCACTATCACCACACTCCTCCTCACTTGATTCAGGAAACTCCTCTATAACCCTGTACTCCTGTCTCATGAAGCTCTATAAAATATAAAGAAACATAAATGTATGCATTGAAAGTGCAAACATTCAGTGATGGCTAGCTAGAACACAATGCATTTACAGTAGAGAATAACTAATGCACATGGCATGTAGACATGGCCAGTGCATAATGGTCACTACAGTGTACACATGGAAAATTGGTATTTTCTCCCAATGTAAAATCAAAACTGAGATATTTCTTGGATATTATGTCAACTAAGATGCTCCTTGATCTTATGTTATTTTTCTTACCTTCAAGGGATTCTTTTTGTAGAAGGTAGACACAGACATAGGTGAGGGGCCTGGTCTCTTTTGATCTCCGTCAGCCATCTTGGGATCAGTGACTACTGTAGCCCCTCCCAATGGATTTTCAATTAGTTTTTTTGTATGAAATTCTGAAATAGCACCACCTGGTGTTGACTATGTAGAACAGTGCCCAAGATTTTAGGCAATTAAAGAGATAAACCACTTTTAATCAGCTGTACACTGTAGTGTCTTCCATGCATGAAAGGGTTAAACAACACCTTGACAAAGGGAGGGGGAAGAGAAAGATTAGGCCCCCAGAGTAATGGTTCTCTGGAGAAAGGGGACTGTCAATTTCAAAGGGAAAATTGCCTGGGTGCCTGCACTCAACCTAGGCTAAGTCATTATTTATTTAATTCTTTTTTGGGGTAGGGTGGCAGGCTCAAGGATTGGTCTATTGTCGGCCTAGTCGAGGGTCAGTCCCCATGGAACCCCGCCCCCAAATTATTTTCCTCCTCTGATCTTCATCCTATCTCATTCATTACTTTTTCAGAGCCAAGTTGATGGAAATTCCTCATAGCGACAGAAAACTTTTATCCATGTAACTAACATTGATAACAGTACAGATGGAGGTTGTGATATTATGCCATGGAAGGATATCAATAGAAAGGGGAAAGATAGGAGTGAAAGGTAAGGTAGTGCAGCTTCTGGCTTGCAGGCTGGCTAAACATGATATGGCTAACAAAACAGGCGGAAACATGAGGAGGGAGAGTGAACAAAAAGAATGGGAAGTAATGATAGTGTTCCAAAAAGAAAAGGGACATTTTCACAAACTGAAATTAACAAAAGCATTGAAAAAGAAATGGGGAAGGTAATGTTTGCTACATACTTGAGTAACAGGATGCTTTTGATCTTAGCAAAGAGATACATTCCTTAGAGCAGATACATTAAATGGAGGAAAAATCCTTAATCGCATCCCAGGAAAAGTAGCAAAGCTTAGAGGTTTTATTTATGTTGTACATTTGGCAGTGTTGATGGATGAGATAGGTGAATAAGGATGGGATAGCTGGTGAAACCTGACAGCCTGTCAGTAGTCCTCAAGGTTGAAAAGAGTATCCCTAAAAGAGTAAGAATGGGATATTTGAGCTATGATGTTTGAGAGTTTATCCCAGCACCATTGTGATGTTTCAAGTGTCAGAGAATGGGACACACTGTAGGACAATGTAAAAGAAACTAGGATGTGCAAGATGTGCAGGCGAACATGAATATGGAAATTGGGATCGAGATGCAAAAATCAGATGCTGCAACTGTGGTGTTGATGTCATAGTGCTGCTTATATCTTTCTATAAAAGCAAGAAATCTCTGTCTGTGTGTGTGTGTGTGTTCCTCAAATATCTCTGCGGATCAGGATCAGACTGACCTGAGACTTTCAACATGGCTGCTGCGTGGTTCAGTGGTGTGCAATAAGCATTTGCTTGGACTGCAATGATAGCGTGAATAAATTATTTCATAAATGCTTTACAAATTCTGCAAGCATTGTCCACCGGAGCCACCACAGTAACGTGCGCACCAGAGCCAACCACTGTGCGCACCAGAGCCAACCACTGCACACCGTGGCCACGTGCGCACCAGAGCCAGTCACTGCAGAGCTCAAGACCACGACATACCTTAAAAAACAAGTGGATATATACCTGCAGCAGCGCGAGCTGGACCGGGATTTTGCTGGCGGTTCGGTTCCGTTCTGTCCATCTAAACTGACTGTTGTGGATTAATGAGATTAAACAAGTCCAAGTCTTTTCGGGTCTGAGGAGATCCGGAGACGCGCGGACAACAAAGTGGGATCGCCCGAGTTGACGGAGCAGACGCACTGGCACGTCCAAAACCGGATTTAGGGCAAATAATGTCCAACACGCTTTTTCGCGAACATTGCCGTTACGTTTGCTTTATGTCTGGTGCAGGAAGAAACAGTAAAAATGCACTTTTGTCACAAGCGGATTTATACCTGCAGCGGCGCGAGCTGGACCGGGATTTTGCCGGCGGTTCGGATCTGTGGATGTTCGTGTGTAGCTAGCTGCTAGCCGCTAACCGACCCACACAGCCCACCTCCCGAGTTGACGGAGCGGATGCACCGGCACGTCCAAAACTGGATTTAGGGTAAATAATGTCCAACACGCTTTTTCGCGAACATTGCCGTTACGTTTGCTTTATGTCTGGTGCAAGAAGAAACAGTAAAAATGTGCTTTTGTCACGAAAGTGTCCAAGCAGCAAGTTTGGTTGTTGAGGAACAGGAAGATGTGGGAGGGACATCGGCGGATGATTGACAGCAGCAGTGATGTGTTGGAGACAGCGACAGAGATAACGAGTTTTGAGAGTTGAGAGATTTGTGACATATAGCGTGTTTGGAGTGTATAGTTAGTGTGTTATGTAGTGTTTGGTGTAGTGTGTTTAGTGAGTAGTGGAGTCGTGTTGTGAGGCAAACCAAGGAGGAGACGGCTGAATGTGGAACAGGCAGGAATGAGCTGAGGAGCCTAAGGCATTGCCTGCATTTAAATGTAAATAGTTACACATAACTTTGTAAATTTTAAAAACTTATGCACCAATTTAGTAAACAACAATTTATATTTGCATTATAACTAATGCAATTGGTCCATTAAACATATTTGTGGTTTTCACAGTAAAAAAACTAACTTTTTCTACTCTGATTTTATGTTATTTTGTGATTTTTAGGTCCATAGTGTTAATATAGTACCTTAAAATGAAAAAATAACTGTACAGTCACACATGTGAGGTTGTGCTAAAAATAATTACACCAAGTAAGGCAAGGTAAATAGTTTTTAAGGTGACATATAATGGTATAATCAAAAGTAGTCAAAAACAGCCAATTATATCCCTGACGTCCCACCTTCAACAGCCTCATTTGGCCATCCATGAAAAAGCTACTTAACCTCCCACTTTTCTATAGGAATACATGCTTCCTACGGGCAATGCACTAGTTAATAACAATAATAATAATAATAATAATAATAATATATGTTATTTGATGGCACAACAATAAAATCAACATTAAAAACATTTGACAGGGTGCCCTGTTCAAAGGCAAGCCAGAGAGGTGCAAAAATATATAGATTAAACCATGTGTTTTACACTGATGCAGTTAAAAGTGTAAGGGAAAGTGAACTGGCCAGACCCAGTACTCAGAATCTGAGAACCAATGAAAAGAGTTCCTGTCTCCTACACCAAATCCACATAGGGTTGCCAACTCCCTGAAAAATAAATAAGGGACACTACCCCCCCCCCCCCCCCCCCGGACGGCTTGGTAACTTTTGTGTGAAACGATTTCCTAATCATTTCACTCTAATGTGAATTTAGTTTGATGCATGTTTTTGAGTTATACGAATACATAGAAAAAATATTATTCAACAATTTATTTTTTTGCACAAAATAAAAGATATTTTTAACAGAAATCTGTCCTTCTTAACTTGACAGAATAAAATAAATATATATTTATTTAACAGAACTGTCCTGCTTAACTGAAAACTGTATAAAATAACAGAAAACAATAGAATGTTGTTACTTTCTTACTGATATATAGTTCATGTGTAGTATATCAACTGCCTGTGCAGTATAAATTATGCATGTCACATTTATCTATGGACTGTTTGAACTGACATGTGTAAGGTTGTATGTATGTATATAGTATAGTGTGTATTCTTTATCTATTATTCATCTACGTATTACTTTTATGTATTATTTATCTATTTTATGTATTCATCTATCAATTGTATGTGTTTATTACACTAAACATTTTTTTGGCCACAAAACACTGACATTTATTGGACTTAAAAAACATTCGTATTTTTTCTACATACCATATCTGCCTCTGGTGTTGCCTGGTGGACAACAAACCAGTCAAGCGTCCACCTGGTTGTCCCTCACGTGTAGACCACTAGATGCATGCTGTTTCACGTCAAACAGTTCACCATGGGCTACAGAAAAAGTGCACCAGCAGACATTATCTACACTTTTTCCAGCCACGTTTTCTTTTTCTCATTCGAGTCTGTATTTTTGCAGCCTTTTCTTTTTTTATCGGGGGAGTAACGTTACTGCTCGTGGTGGAAGGCGTACCGTCTGCAGTGTCCTGTGAAACTGTGTCGTTGTGAGCCATGCTGGATTGTTTTGTCAGTTGCCTCAGTCTCTTGTCTTCCGGTATCTTCTTGCAAGCAACAGTACCTCGACCAATGAGAAGAGCCGGATTCTGCATTGTTATTCTCGTGTGTGAGTGTGCTGTCGGCTCATTGGTCACAGACCAGGAGAGGGCTGGCAGTAAGATTACCGTATATTTTCATATAAAACGCCCTGTCATTCATTGATTCCATTGACATTTTAAAGACCATTTTGATTCTCAAGGAAATACGGGACAAAGTGCGTCCCTTTTAAGCTCAATACGGGACGCGTAACTTTGTTTCTAAATACGGGACGATTCCGTTTTTCAAGGGACGGTTGGCAACCCTAAATCCACACATAGAGGAGATTAATGATGACAGACTGATTTTGGACAAAATTAGCTTTGTCGCTGTCAGGGATCAAGCAGTAAGGCAATTAGGAGACAGGAATATAGATTTTAAAAAATAGGGTTTTATTTACCCAAAAATGAAATATTTTATAAAAGTCAAGGCAAACCTTAACTAAGCCTATAAAAGAGGTCAGCAAGGGATAACCATACTCAATACAACAACAATGAAGCATCAGGTCAATCTCCTTTTTCAGTGAGGTCAGCAGGCGTTCAGGAATCCTGTAACTCAGTCTTCTCACCGAAGCGCCTTCTCTCACAATAATGTCATGTTCAACAATATCCGTCCTCCCAGGATACCCCTGAAATACTTCTGAAGTACAGACTGATCTCACCTTGTGCTGCTTGTCTTCTGCAAGGTGGCTGAGGTCAAGGTCCACCCGTGCACCCGTAGGAGGCAGGTATTGCTCATCCACTTTCTCCTCCTCCAGCACCCCGCTGATGAGCATCACTTCTGCCCTTCTTTCTGGTCTCCTTGGCCGCTATTTCAAAAGATTTACATGCAGCACCCTGCTAGAGCGGAGCTGCCCTGGCGTTGAAACCTGGTATGTGGTGGGCCAAGCTTCTTCAAAACCTCAAATGGTCCTTGCCACTTGGCCAGCAGCTTGTTGTCATTACTAGGGAGAAGCACCAGTACCTTTTGTCCAGGGCTGAAGGATCTCTGCCAGGCTGATTTATTGTACCAGGACTTCTGCTGCTGCTGGGCCTCGGCCATGTGTAATTGGGCCAGCTCACTCATTTTCTCCAATCTGTCTCTCATCTGGACAACAAAGGATACAATATTAACAGGGTCCCCCCCTCCCCTTGTCCCCCTCCCAAATCTCTCTCAGCAGAGAGAGAGGACCTTGTAGGTCTTCGGATTTAGACAGAAGGTGGGATATTGTGGGTCTGTTTTGGTCTGCCAATATAATGCCTTGGAGGGTAATCTTATTTCCACCTCCATTGCTATCTAAATCCGAGCCGTCGATGTGCCGGCAATTGCGTGAGATGGGCGGAGGTGTCGATGACCTGCACTGTTGTGCGACCCAAAGCCGGGGAGTTTTAAAACCAGGAAACAGCTGATCACAGCAGTCACTCCATCATTTTATCTGCGGATGTAAAGATGAGCAAATAGACAGCCGCTGAGATCCAGGAGATGCTAGCGTCTCCTCGGTCTCTGTAGCTGCCTTCATGACCGCTTGTTGTTGTAGCGGCAAGCACGAACGGTCGCTACTTTCAAATTAAAAGCCCTGCGCTAAGAACCCAGTTCTAAACTCCTATGGGGTGCAATGTAAAGCTCTTATTTTGAAGACAAATTGGTCCTGCTTCACCATTCATGCTCAACTTCGTGCTTCAGGTCACGTCACATGTTTGGCTGATTAAAACTTTGTTTCTTGACTTGCTCTTAGACAAAAAATCTGCAAATGCAATTTGGACTGCGGGTGTGGAGGACATTTTCATTACCCTATGTGTGAGTAGCTTTTTTATGGATGGCCAAATGAGGCTGTGTTTGAAGGTGGGACATCTCTCTATAAAAGCAAGGAATCTCTGTCTCTGTGTGTGTGTGTGTGTGTGTGTGTGTGTGTGTGTATGTATGTGTGCCTCAAATATCTCTGCAGATCAGGATCAGACTGACCTGAGAGTTTCAACATGGCTGCTGCGTGGTTCAATGGTGTGTGACGTTGGATTTGTTTGGACTGCAATGATACCGTTAATAAATTATTTCAGAAATGCTTTACGAATTCCGCAAGCATTGTCCACCGGAGCCCCCACAGTCACGTGCGCACCAGAGCCAATCACTGCACACTCGCAGGGGTTTTTGCTGGAGCCAGTCCCAGCTGTATCTGGCGGAGGGCAGGGTACTCCCTGGACAAGTCGCCAGCTCATCACAGGGCCCTCACTGATGGCAGAGGCTGCCATGCAAGGTGCCATTATTATTATTATTGTTATTATGATTATGATTATTATTATTATTATCATTGTTAATTTAATCTCTCCTCTTCTGTCCACCTCATCATAAATGCCTCGTATTCTGTGTTGTGGTTAACCTGAGGTGTTTCACAAGGTTTGTTGTGTTGACACAACTCCTTACCGTTTTTCCACAAACATCAAAAACCACGTCTTTAGACAAGATCTCAATAGTTTAGTTACTTTCCACTGTGTTCCTGTTAATGATAGATATTACCTCAAATGACTGAAGTATCAAAAGTATTGATATTTTGATTTGAGAATCGATTTAAGAGCATAAAGATCTGGTATCAGAGGTATCAATATTTCAGTATTGATCCGCACATCACTATCCCACACTTGAGGTCTGCAGTCAGACTCTCTTGGTGTGAGATTTTTAGTGGTTGCCAATAAAGTTTTGTTTGATTGCATCAATCCATTATCTGGAATAAATTTGCCTTGACTTGATGTGCAGGGTAACCAATCAGGTGTTAGCATCCGCCCATCGACTTTGATGGGCGAGTTTGACAGATAAAATAAATCCATGAAGCACTGCAACGCAGGACCATGAAATAATTAATTACGTAGTGAAATAATTGTATATGTTACAGTTACAGTTACTACATTACTTTTGTTTGGTCATGTAACATTGCTTTGTGGGACATTTCTCTGTATAAAGTTGAGTGAAGGACCTGTGCAACTTTAACAACGGTCCGATCAACACGCCCCCGATCCGCGAAGCCGGCTTATCCGTTCACGCTGTTTGGTTCACCAGTAATATGGCCCTGATACTACCTCCAGAGGCGTATCAGGGCCGGAGCTAAATTTCACCCCTCGCTGCCTCCGAGAGATTCACAGTGAGAAATCTCAAAATGAAAGGCAGGGAATTGGCGTACTAAAGCCGCACCCAAAAGCCAGTGTGAATGGGGCTATTAATTGGCTTGTATCTTCTGACGCTGCAGAGGAAAGGATCTCTTATTTGTCATTTGCCTTAGAACAGATTTCTCAGTCCTCTCTCCTTCCATGGTTTCCTCGTGTCTCCCCATGAATCCTTGGTGGGCAGTGTTGGGAATTGATGGTGAAGAAGTGAATCATTATCATGGACCAATAATCTCACCAAAACAGTCTCAAAAGCAGGGTTCACTTTAAATGTAAATATTTGTAATATTGTTTAATTAAAGGAAAAGTGAAGGAAATCAATCCGAGCACTGACAATCACAACCAGAAAATATTACAATCAATAATACTTTCAATGAACAAAATCCATCACTTGACTAAAGCAGCTAACTATGAAAATAAACAATAAACAAACTCAAGCACAAATAACAAACAAGCATGTTGTGTGTGTGTGTGTTTGTGTGTGTGTGTCGGATGGACAAAGAAAGAGACCCAAAATGGCGGCTGTAGTCAAAGACACAAGATGGCGGAGAGCCAAGATGGCAGTCACGATCTCTTGGAAAGGATGAAAGGACTACAAAAATGGCGGAATATGCCATTGGGAAGTCACGCTCTAAAGGCTGGGACCAACTGGCCAAACCGTTGGACGTCTGAAGCGTTTGGGGAGAATCGGACGAGGTTGGGAACAAATATATTCGGTGTGTTCAGCTGCATTGGAAGCTTTCAGAGCCGCGCGGACGTTGTCTGATCCAATTCAACATGCGAAGTCTGGGAAGGTTGGCCATTGGATTCTGTTATTGGTTGTGTGCCAGCTGTAGGACCATTCTGATTGGCGGTGTGCTAGCGAATCAGCACGGTGTGTGGGAGGGGCGGAATACTGTGTGTGCTTTGTTTTTCTATGCAGTCCCTTCCGTCATTCCCTGTTTTCATGTTTCGGAGTACTGGCACGAGACTAGCTGTTATTTCCGTTCAGGACAAAATAATTTGTCTTTGTTTGGTAATGTGTCGCTGCTTGTTTAGTATACAACTGTTTTTGTCTGAAATACGTTTCGTTTTGATCGAAAGTAAAGAGAGTTGCGTGCATAAACCTTAAAAACTACTGCACTGGCCCGACATGACTTGGAGAAGTCACACGTAAACATGAATTATGAAATTAAGATCCTGGTTTTGTTGAATCATGTACCTAGAATTAAAAAATGCTGGACTGAAGTGAATACGTGCGGGATTTGAACAACAGCGATGGTTACAACACTGTTGGCTTCATGTGCACTTTTGGATACACACAAAAGTTATTGTTCTGAAAAGGTAGCAGCGCTACCACGAGGCATATATAAAATATGAAAGGGGGTTCCTACAAGGTACCAAATATTATACTGTAGCTAGGTTATTAACCATAAGTCTCCAAGGAGTTGCTCAAGATTATACGTGTATCTGTGTAACCCCTAATGTGTGTGTACGTGTATGTGGGTTAGTTTAGAGAGACAGAGAGAGAGAGACAGGCCCTGAGCGGCGGCTAAGATAACTGGCCAATGTGAGGATCTATTGAATCTGTAGGGTTTCTTATTTTTATTCTCAACATTGATTGCAGTTTTGGAGGCCTAAACATACACCAAAACTCACCAAACTCGCAACATACGTCACACCTGCCGAAAAATGTGATAATTCAACATCATTGGATGTGGGTGTGGCCTGGGGATTCTAAAGCGCCCCCTATTGTAAATCCCCGCCTCCTACAGGCAAACAAATTCAAGAAATTTGGTATGCATATGTATCATGACCAGATGCACAAAAAACATTGAGGGACCAAAGCCCTCAGTCCAACAGAAGGTCGGCCATTCTGATGTCCGCCTCTATTTTAACCCATTTCCATGCCTCGTACGTTAACAAACTCTTCCTACAGAATTAACACCACAGACTTCACATTCAGTCAGTATTATTCTCTGACCTTGAAGAAAAGTTATCAAAAGCTTTCGCCTACGTCATACCTGCTGGGTGCGGTGGTGCAGTCGATTATGATGCCTCGCCATGAAGCAGGAAGTCCTTATACCTTCAACATACAATTTACCATCTACACCAAATTGATCACACATGTAGAGGAGGACAACTTTATCAATGCCCAATGGGTTTTTTGTGCTTCTGGTCATGATACACATCCATAGTGAATTTGGATCATGTATGTGAATGTAGGAAGTCTGAATTACAGATCAAAGGCCGACTTCCTGTGTCCCGTGAGTGGCGCTATGGATATGACACAGTATTGATGCGTAGATGTATTCAAGGCGACACATGGACAGATTAATAACGACAAAAACAGACAGTTTTGAAGATGAAGATGAATTACATTTACTGTGCACAAAAATTAACCTCAGGAGTGCAAAGGGCAATATTCACAGAATTTTCTGGAGTGATAATAGAGGGTAACAGGTGTATGTACAGTGAATTTGGTCAGTGTCACCCTTTGCACTCCTGAGTTACAGGGGCAGTCACTTTTTGGCAAGGCTTTGCCAAAAAGTGACTGCCCCCTGTAACCTTGTCAGGCAGCCTCATGCTTCCTATCACCAGTGTCTGGAGGAATATCTTCATGAGATGCAGCCTTCTTATCCCTAGATCAGTTAACTCAGCTGGTCCACCCCCAAGGGTCCAAGTGTATAGGTTAATTTTTGTGCACTGTAAATGTAATTCATCTTCATCTTCAAAACTGTCTGTTTTTGTCGTTATTAATCTGTCCAAGTTGAAATAAAGTTATACTGTAACACTCACCAATTGTTTTCTTTTATCCATACTTGTTTATTTAATCAGTCAAATAATAATAATAATAATAATGATAATAATAATAGCATAGTTTATTGATAGGAAGACACGCGGATAAGGAAATTAATACAGAAAGCTTTGGGTCATGTGGTCATCGCCCCGTGCAATCCTGAGTTACAGGGTGCAGTCAGACACTAACTCAGGGATGATATTGATGTGACCAATGTATAACTATATTTGTTGTGGATCCTTGATAATTAGCGTATTTATTTATCCTCCTAAAATCATTGAAACTAATTTAAGTCGGCTATAACTTCATTTATAGGTTAAAACGGTGTAAATTCACGTCACGTTACAAAATATTATGTTTTATTTAAAAATTACTATTATCTTACAACAGCAGCAGCAGCATAAACAACAACGACAATAAAAGTATACCACCAAAACTCATCTCATGATTGTTTATTTAAAGACAAGTTGTAGCGTATGACAGAATGACAGCCTACTTCTCAATACAACATATCCTCGCAGTTCTGCTGTGGACTGCAGTAACATGCCAGTGGGCGTTCCCGTTGGGGTCAGTCGTTTTTTGGCAAGCAGTCGTTTTCTGGCACAACACCTGCTCTGTTGGCAGAAGAGCCGTGGACTGTGATAACTCTGAGCTACGGAAGAGGATTAGGGCCACGTGTGAATTTTTTTTTTAGTTCTGACTTTAAAGTCAGAATTCTGAGAAAAAAGTCAGAATTCTGACTTTTTTTCTCAGAATTCTTAGATTAAATTCGGAACTCAAAAAAATTTTACATGTGCAGACTTCTGACTTTATTCTGAGAATTCTGAGAAAAAAGTCAGAATTCTGACTTTAATCTCAGAATTCTGACTTTTTTCTCAGAATTCTGACTTTAACGTCAGAACTAAAAAAAAAATTTACATGTGGCCCTAATCCTCTTCCGTACTGAGCAGCATTCCCCCGGGGGGAAATTGTTTTTGTTACAGATGCTCCGTGCAAAGTAGAAATAGAAATACAGCGTGAATGGAAAGAGATAAAAATAAAGATATAAATAAAATAAAAACATCCCCCCCCCCCATGCCCATGTCTAGAACCAGGCCGCTATGCATCAATACTGTCATATCCATAGCGCCACCCACTGGATACAGGAAGTCAGCCAGAAATCATCCCATTTACATGACATTTACTGCTTATTTTCTACACATCATACACCGTTCATTGTTGCTTGCACTTTTAATTAGCTATTACTATTTCTAGCTACCAAATCTATTTCTGCTTTAACTGATTACTATTTTATCATCCCTTTCTCTGTGATATCGGCCAGAATACAACCCTGTCAACATTAGTACACAATGTACCCTTCCCAGACAGCAAGCCAACATTGAATAAATATTGATTTTCCATCTGAATCATCATTATGGTTGATATTGAAATTTCAATGCAATTGGAACAACATTGATCTGTTGTTATCTTTATGATTGAGTAAGCATTGATATTTGGTTTACCGGGCGATATTGCCAATGTTTTGAAAAGTCATTGATTTAGAGTTGACCGGGAAACGACTGTTGGTTGAAAAGCCATCGACATATAGTTGACCGGGAAATATGATTGAAAATGCGTCATTATATAGTTGACCGGGAAATATGATTGAAAATCCATCGATTTTTGGTTGACCGGGAGATCATCGGGTGGTAGACGTTGCAACGTACTGCACCGGACATCTCATTTCTGGACCCTTGACCCATACGATCAGGTAAGCTTGCCTATGTTATGTTCGATATGAAATGTGATATGTACCAAATCAAATACTGTTACTCGTTAACATGATGGTTAGTGTAGTAACCCACGCAGTACTGCAGTCATTGAAATAGATTTTGTTAAATCAATGTCATAATCTGCCAAAGTTAATGTAATTTCGTGCTGACGGCTATCGTCATTAGCTTCCAACAGGTTACAATAAGCCAACAAAACCTCCGAGTCCAGTCTATTTTTGTGATAGCTCGCTCGAAATACATATCTGTACCGTTATACTAATTGCTAAGTAGGCAGATACATTAGGGGAGGATGTATGTCGTGAAATCTATTGAAACAGGAAAGGAAAGACCAAGAGAAATCTGGAATTTGAGCTGCTAGGCTAGTCTATCAAATGAAGCAAGGCTAGCACTTAGCACCTTGTGCTACCCGCAGATGTGACCGCGGCGAGCCAGAATTACACCGTCTGCGGCTTATTGCCCTCCGTAGTGGGGGCCGTCATTATTTGTTGCGAAGCCATAGTTAGCTACCTGCCGGTGCGCTAGCTAATAGCCTTGTTCGCCGAGTCGCGTTTAACAGCTGCGGGCGGCTGTGTACCGTTAGCTTTATACTTGCACCTCAGTTGTGAAGCAGGGATGTGGTATAAAGCGCAGTATTGCTAATATTCGACTGGCGAATTTGTGACATATTTCTATTTTTCTCTTTATTACGGGGAAACAGTGATGTTGCTCTGTGTAGTTTGTGTAAATGTTAGCCTTGGGGAGTATCGCTACTCTGTGGGCTAATGCTTAAAAGACTTGGGGTATTGCTGCTCTCCGTAGCTCTTTTGCTAGCGCCGAGTATTTCTACTCGAACAGCTAGCTTGACGCAGTTAACTAGATTTGCTTCTAGTTGGCTGCCAAGTATGAGCTGCCTACAGACAGAACAGCGACCAAGAGCCAGGCATTCGGCGACCGAGTTGGTTGTTCGCGTCTTTCAGCAGTCAAGCTAGGCTCCGATGAAGTTGTTCCGTTGTGGGCTTCTGCGAAGCTAGAAGAGATTTTTGAATGACAGCATGCAGATGACGTCATACGCTCATTTACATACTGACGACGCAATCACCTACAAATTTGCATATACCTTACTGGCTGTGTCTCATGCAGTGAGGGGGAGATTATTTTAAGCCATATATACAAATGGTTGATAGAGAAATCTTTACCAAATAATCACAAACTCACTACAGAGACAAATATATTTGAAGTAAAAACAGAAGATCAAACGAACTATGTGCATTTTTACAAGATAGAGGAATCTGGAGAGAAGGAGTGAAAGAGAAGATCTAGACTCAGCAGCTTCAGGTTCATGCCGGTGAAGTACCAGTGGAACCGCGAAAGACAAGAAGACAGAAAATTTCGGCCCCTTACATTATGCCAGCCAACAAAAGTTGTTTGGTTGGGAGATGGGGGGTGCAGTGTAAGGCCCTCTAGCTCATGGCCTAATAGACAACACAAAGCACAGATCATAGCCAACTGTATCAGTCAAAACATAGGGAGCTGTTTACTCTCTATGTCACTACTTAATCACATGTGGATCATTTAGATTTGACCATTGGTTTTGTACCACAATCTAAATATAATAACAATAAAGAAAATATATAAATGTGTGTCTAGACTTCTTAACAAAGTAATGATACAAGATACAGCAGATACAAATATTGGGGAAATATTCGGGGAAACCTTTTGATTACCTGAGTATATATGTATAAAGTACAATCACACTGTCTGTATTTTAATTGCTGTTTGTTAACACTGACTTTTCTGTTCTTTTACAGATCACTACAGTACACAAAGTAAGCAGAACAATATTTTTTTATTTCATTTCTACAAACAACTTGCACACACCTTGCACAAAGACATCAAGAGGAGGAAAATTAAATCAATGCTTAGGGCCACAGAGTCAGAAATCCTGCAGCAGTTTCAGAAAACCTTTACTGATCCCAAAATGCAAGGCCACTCTGTCGCAGAACTGGAACATGTTAAATGCCCAAGTGTAGCATTAGAGTCTGGTGTTTCAGTCTCTAGCCACTCAGTTGTGGACCAACCAAGTATAGGGGAACATGAGTAGAGGTCAGCATTCAGTGAGACCCATGTGTCATTGGACAGTGTTCATGACTGTCCATCAGCTAGGCCTGTTGATTCAGAATCAGAGGATTCTGATGCTGAAGCTCCAACATCAGAGTTAGTGACGAGTCTTAAGATTTTGGGCCTCTTCCTTTTCTGTCTCACTAGCAGCATTGACTGCACTCTTGAGCATTTTGTGAGTGTTTCACCCAGAATTGCCAAGAGATGCTCGGACAATTCTCAAGACACAAGGTGAAATAAAAACTAAGAAAATGGAGGGTGGGGAATATTACCACTTTGGCCTAGCCACAGGATTGATGTCAAAATTTAATTCTTTGAAGCTGCCTGCTAGTTTGACCACAATTAAGCTGCAGTTTAGTATAGATGGTTTACCACTATTCCGAAGCAGCAGAACTCAGTTCTGGCCCATTCTGGCAACCATTAATGCTGATTACAGCAAATCGCCATTCCTTGTCGGCCTCTTCTGTGGCTTTACCAAACCAAAGAGTGTCTTTGAGTTCTTGGGCCCATTTATTGAGGACCTTAGTGGCATTCTAAAAAATGGCATTTGTTTCAATGGGCAGCAGATAATGGCAGAAGTGTGCTCATTTATATGTGATGCACCAGCACGAGCCTTTATTAAAAATGTAAAAAGCCACAATGGTTATTCAGGCTGCGGCAAGTGTTTCCAAGTGGGTGAATGGCACAACAAGAGATCCGGAAATCAATGTTAGATTGAGGACAGACACAGACTTCAACTCTATGACTGATGATGAACACCACCTAAAGCAAACACTGTCCCCACTAGGTAGTCTGGTCAAAATGGTGACAATGTTCCCATTAGATTACATGCACTTGTGCTGTCTTGGGGTAACCAGGAAGCTGCTATATATTTGGATGAGGGGCAAATCACTGGCAACTTAAATTAGTTCAGTTAAACTTCAGTTAAATTGAAGGGACTAGGACCTTACACTCCTTCTGAGTTCAGCCGGAAACCCAGGCACCTCTCTGAAATAGATCGGTGGAAGGCTACAGAGCTTCGATATTTCATGCTTTATGCTGGCCCAGTAGTCCTGAAAAATACCATTGCCCTTGAAATTTATGAAAACTTTATGTTACTTTCTGTGGCCATGCATCTGCTGTTGTCTTCTGGGACATCAGAGGAATTGATTGATTGCGCTCAGGGATTGTTGACATCATTCGTAACTCACTTTGGGCAGCTATATGGGAAAGGTGAAATTACCTACAATGTCCATCAGCTGACACACTTGGCATCAGAATACCGTCCGTTTGGTCCCTTGGACAACATATCTGCATTTCCGTATGAGAATTTTTTTAGCACAACTGAAGCGCCTATTGCGCAAGCCTCACTTGCCTTTTACAGCAAGTAGTAAAAAGGCTCTCAGAATCACCTGCACCGACCTCGGACACTGTGAAGAAAGGACAAAAATTCATGCATCCTCATTATGATGGTCCGTTGATTTCTTCATTGAGTTATGGAGATCAGTACCGTAAGCTCGTTACGGAAAAGTACACATTATCATCTAGGTCTGGGGATAACTGTTTTCAAATTGTAATGACATTACCATTGTTGAAAACATTGTCAGAGTAGTTCAGGAGACTTACATCATTTTTCGAAAGTTTACCAAGAAGGAGTCCTATGGTCAGTATCCCTTTCCATCTGCAAACATTGGGGTATATACAGTTTGGGGGTTGAGCAAGAATGTCAGTGTGACGAGGCTTCAGCACATTGGCAAAAAGTACATACTTACCCTGACAAAACACAGTTCATCGCCATTCCCATCATTCATACCAATTAAAATGTCCAAAATGTCCAAATCAGTTCATGCAGTTAGTTCATCTGTTCATCAGTTCATCCATTCACCAGTTCATCAGTTGATCATTCATCAGTTTCTAAGTTAATTTTGGTGTGCTTTTTGTTCTATACAGTCTTACAAAAAAATGACCCAGTGGTGCATTATACAGTTCAGCAGTGGTGCAACTGAAATTGTGCCTAACACATGGGTTGAAGGGGATAAAGTCTTCTGGCCCCTATACCCTCCCAAGGACTCTATTAGGCTAAATGCTGCCATCCTGAACCGAGAGCAGCCTGGACATGGATGGCACACATATGAACCAGTCCGTCTCCTCTTAACTCGTGGTGGGTGTTCTCAAATTTGCTTTTGACAATAAGAATCATACCCCTCTTTGACAATATTCTCTGACTGTACTTGTTATTCTGTGTTTGTAGATAGTCATGATGAGGCAGCGAGGAGCCTGGAGAGATATATTAATGGTTGCGACACCACCGACATCCAGTCTGAGGGGGAGAGCCACCTAAAAAGAAAAAGAAGGTAATAATGAATGTCCATTTCCAGTTCCACACATATGTTATATTTGGCAGATGCTTTTGTCCACAGCAACATATAAGTGGTTTCAACCATTTGCTGTTAACACATGCAATTTAAACAATTTGTTGACATGTGTTGACAAGTTGACAATTTCATTGGTCCCTTCTTTACTTTTAGACCCAATCCAATTTATCATTCGGATGAGGATGAGGAGCCCCAGGATGTGCGCAGATTCGCCAAAGCCCCCAAAGTGTTTTTTCCAGGTAAAGTTAGCCATATTGTGGTGTGTGTGTGTGTGTGTGCATAGCAAAGTAAGCTTTTACAGAGAATAGAGAATCTAATTATGTATTATGCACATATCTGCCCCTAACCACCTTTCTAAACCCCCCCCCCCCACACACATCTTTTTTTTTCTTTAAACAAACCAGCAACCCAACAAGCCAGTCAGGACAAGCCAACCATCACCTCCGAGGGATATATCAGACCCTCCAACGCCCCAATTCCCCCAAGTTGACTCACCCCAGTGTCCCTTTTCGAGCATCGTTCTCTGGAGATGAATTGGCCTTCTCTCCACTTGGTCCCGTGCATCTACTCCAGAGGCCATCTCCTGAAGGTATGTTTTAAAAAGAATTCATGTCAATTCAGACACTCAAAATTCAAAACCAAATGCAGTATATCCAGTCAAATGGTTTAATTTCTCTCTTCATACTTGTTACAGATTCTACAGGCACTGCCAGAGTGGCATTAAAAGGCAAGTACAGGAATGTTATGTTCTAAGGCTATCATAAGATTTCATCCATATGTGCTAGGGGGCCCTGCCTTATCTTCCTCAATGCTTTAAATCATTGAAGGATTTACCACCTATCAACTTTTAGCTTAAACCAATGGCATTGCTTAATATACACAACTGTTCAAAAGTTTGTAATCACCATTCATTTTACCATTTGGCTTCATTATAACCAGCCTCATGAAATAGTTACCTGGAATACACTTAGACACTGGGAATGGTTTTACAACAGTCGTAA